>NW_025779465.1:0-17372 GCF_021130785.1 Homalodisca vitripennis
ACCTGGAAATGCTTGTAAGTTTGTAATTTTTGTCATTTGAAGAGTTGTTTATTTTCGTTCTAATCATGTTTGTTATACTATAAATTTCTATTTTTGTGTTCTTCATACTGGTGTGGATCGGTAATAATCCCAAAGTACCTAAAAAATATTAATAATGGAACTTATCTGTACTATGTATTCTAACTTAATTCATATTTTTGTGTACTTATGCGCTACCACTATTGCGTCTTGTGATGTTAACTGAATTTACATAATTAAAACGAATTGTAAAAATGAAGGGATTTTTGTTCAATTTGAAACAGTTGTGGTCGTCTTTTATGTGGCAGGACTTATTCGTATGTTCGTTACCTCTCCTTCCCAACCAAGTTAAAAGCAAATTCACAACTAGTTTCTTATGATATCAATGTTTTTTTTCTCACATGAACTCCCAGAACGTTTCACAGTCAAGAAAAACCAAACATGAATCAGGGTGTTGTATATTTTGACTTGTTTTTTATAATATCTGAACAATTAAGAAACATTTTCATCAGGTCACTCAACTTTAAGTACTGGTCCAATGAATGTTTGATTCTTGTAAACATTAGATTGCTGTTTTATAGTTGTACGAAATTAACTACACACTTTTATATAAATCTACAAACGTCTGTGCGGTACATACAAATGTAAAATGTGAGCGAATGAAAGACAATTGATTTAATAACCAGTTATGGCTTGTGTCAACTCAGTACTTTTCAGTAAAGTTGCTGCTGGAGGCATATTTGTGGTATGCGAGTATCTCACAACGAATCGTAATTTCGCTACAATAAATTGTGCATATATGAGTCCTTAATTTTGAAGACATATCTGATAGCTTCCGGAAATGGAAGCCTACCCCGGCCCAAGTGACTTTTAGCCTGCGTCATTGTCGGTTCATTTCTTTCTACCCACTCTTTCAGGCTATACGATCATTCAACTCCAATAAATTTGTTATATCCATTAAGAAGAGTCATGATGTAACGTGGACGGGACTGTCAAGAACTTCCCTGTAAAGAACTGACTATTTGAACAGCCAGTAAACCGGACGCTGAATAAAAAGAAGGGTCGGCAGTGTTCCTGTGAGTCCCTTGATCGTGATAATACGTAAAGCTTTTTTTGTAAAAGCAAAGTTGTGTTTACATGCAAACGTAAAAAGCCATGTCTCCACAGAAGGATAACCATACATGGTATGGTTATGGAAGGAAAGACTGATAGACTGTAAACAGTGAATTCTGCGTTAGCTAACCTTTTAGTTTTCTAAAGAAGTCGAGGACTCCTATAGAATTTACTGCACGAATAGCTTTGGGAAATATATTCCATGGACCGGTCAGGATGACATGATGGAACCCCTGAACTTTGACACTGTTCGAGAAATGTTGCTGAAATCCAGAACAAAGGAGTGCTGCAGCAAGCAAATACCTGCGTCTTTACAAGTAGGAATATACGATTATACGAAACCGTTATGTTTATTTATTATTTACACACCCACGGGGAATGCCATTTTAACATGCAAATATTTGTACAGTGTACTAGAGATAGGATATTAACTTATACCATTAAATATTTATGTTGATAACAAACGGAAGGTTAAACTGGTTTTTGGGCGCTTTAAACACACTGCACCATTGACAATTCATAACTCGGTAAACTGGAAAAGATTTGTAATGTTTTGGAGTATGTAGTTTTAGAATTATATGGAAAAAGTTGCCACAAAATTACTATCTTAACCGACTGGCTCTAAAATTCAGCATTGATCCTGTTACGGAACTCAGCAATTGTTTTGGGCGTGTAATTTTGTAAACCACTGGTTACAAATTCACTTCATGCTGGATTAAAAAATAGGTTAGTATTTAAAAAAAGTGAACCAGACCAAATTTTATTTTGGACTCAAATAGCTTAGACAGAACAGGTGGGATCCCATTTCTTGGACAGTAATATATTACACTGCATAGGACAGCAGCTATGACTTTAATTGAACTTTGAAGGATGTGGATTGCCATACCATATATGTTAGGACTACAAGAGGTTTTTAGGTTTCGAACCATATCATTACATTTTGCAGGGGTGAGAGGAGTTCAGGTTTTTGGAACAGAGAATTTCGATGTTGAACTAACCCCAACTTATAAGGCTGAAATTTCATATACGGTGTTCCGTATATTTAAAAAACCCCTGTTAAATACAGTAGAATTTTGCGGCAGCAACTGAATGTGTTCCAGGCGGCGTTTACACTATCTGCATGTGGTTATAGTTTTTACTGTTTTTAGTTCTCCTAGCTAGGTTTACTTTGGGTTTATAACAATTCTCAGATATAAGATATGTTTTATGAAATTTAAAAGTTTTCCTCTGTTACATTCAGTATATTTAAATATAGTATTTGCCTGAACGAATATCTTTAGCTTATTAAGTCCAGGGTACCGTGTTTAGACAGGATTTATTTATATTATAATTACGCTTGGATGTGCCAAGGGCATATCTACCTTTACTTTTTGTTGGGGAATTGTTAAACAGAATCTGCACTTTACAAAAAAGATAATTTATTAAAATTTAGATTCAGATTCAGGTTCAAGTTTAACAAGGGTTTCAATTAACCTTGGAGAAGTTGGATCCAATAAACAAGTATTTTCCGATAGGAGCAATTTTCTTTTCATCAATAAATTTAGAAGTAAAAGTACAATCTTTTTGCCAAAAGGAAGAACTGCTTTATAAAATACTTACATACGCTGACATTTAAGGAAATCACTGCAGGCACAAAAAGTTATGGTGTATATAATAGCTTATTGTATAAAAATAATATAACTACTTTATTTACATTTGAATTGGACCATGTTTTTGCGAGTTTCAGCTAAAAAACTGGATTTCACTGGGTCTACTCTCTCTTAACTTATAGTGGCCATAACATTACTTTTTACAGTACAAATATTTTTGTTTCTGTAATGTAATTATTGTTTGGGTACGCAAAGATATAAATGCTAAAAGTTTAATAGAAAAGCGTGTGAAAGGAAAACCCTAGAATCCAAACGAATCTTTGAACAAAGGTATGTGGAATTACATTCCGAAAACAGTATTTGTTAGGCTAAACACTCAACTTTGGAGGTATTTTATGGCAGTTTGTATTTTTAATACAAGTACCTGCAGGTTTATTGAAATAGTTGGCCTAAAAAGCAGGCATTTAGGTGAGACAATGAAACAAATTGACCGAACGGTGAGAAAAGAAGGCGGAAAAGGCGAGCAAGGAGCTTGATAAAAGACAAAACAACACCAGAGTCTCCTAAAAAGAAAATCAGAGGATAAATTTTAAGAAGAGGGTGATGCATCTATATATACATCAGAAAATGAATTAGGAGTAGGGTGTTAAAACAGATTTTTGTGTTTTCCGAAAATAAAAACTGTTAATACAAATTTTCTGCTATTAAAATTATCTACTTAAAATTTGTTTGACATACTCATAAGATCTACATACATAACTGGAAACTCAAATACATCTAAAATTATAAAAATGGATTATTGAAAAATAAATTAAGTTTTTATTTCAATTTCAAAGAATGTGTTTTTTGGGATCACATAAAAACTTTTTATATCATCAAATTATTTATTTCAGAGTGTTCACATGTGTAAAATACATGTATTTACAGATGAAAAAACCAGAAGCATGATACTGTTATTATTTCCTGAGAAAAGGGGATCTTAACATGGTGTAAGATAGAGCGCAGTGACCCCCTAATAGGCAACTTTGTGGTCGGCAATCACAGGATTTTCCCTACAAATTCGATTTTGTGAAGTGAAGGTTATGTAGAATACCTTATAAACATTACAACATGTGCTGTTTAGTTCTGTGTCACTTTTGAAGTTTTATATTAAAGTCACTACATAGAACAACAATTGTTCAATTAAACATAAAACTTCTGTCGAACAGATAGAAAACATCTTTCAGGTTGGGGAGTGGTAAGTAGAGATAAACAATATTTTTCGTTCTACAAAGCCAACAGCACCAGTTATTTTTCAAGGTCCAGTTCCATGCAATATGTCTCCTATAGTGTTAAGACTCATGTCACTTCTTGCGTTTATAGCAAATTTCACCATTGTTACAAACATGTCTCACAAAAATAATTAGTTTAAGAATGGTTAGTCAAACTTACCAGCTAATTAAACCAGTCAGATTGGTAATAACAGTAGCTTTTACCATCAGCCCTTCCCTAATTTTTAATACTGGTCGGACTTTTATTATTAAAGTTACAAGTCATGGTTGAAGCACTTAAATCCTCGTATAGAATGAAATCTGCGACCTCTGTAAGTTCATGGAGGGGTAAGCTCCATCATTACGAGTCATCGTACTGTTGCTAAAACAGTATGAGTTGAGATTCTGGTGCTTGGTAAAAGACGATGGTTAAAGACGCTATCTTCATTGGTCCCTTTTTCATAGTTCCCAAAAATCCGGGAGGATTGAATAAGGAAAGAAGAAATAGAATTAGACAATGTTTACTTGGTCTGATATACAAATGGCTCTGTGATGCAAGGAAATTGTTTTAATTATTGTCTATAGTTCATCTTCCAGAATAGTACTTTGCGTATGACTGTAAGATTGCTGCATAATCCACGAGATTTGCAGACTGAAATATTTGCTAACTTAGCCTGAACCAATATGGAATTGACTAGGCGTTATCTCAATCAACGCGTTCTATCTGATAGCCAGGACTGCTCTCATAACTTTTAAAAATGGAATTTACTTCAAGACTGGCATGGGTATGCTTTAAGACTTTATCACTTCTAGATAAGTGCAAATTCAATACATCTTAGTTGGATTCCTTTCCATACCGATTTTGATGATAATAAACGGACTGATAATAAATTGTCGAAAATTATAATTCTTGTGGTAAGTCAACTACCTTACCAGGCAATTTTAAGATTACCCAAAGACAAGAAATTCCTAAGTTTTTCTTCTTTTTTTTAAGCCTCAGCTTTAAGCTATGCTGGCTTCGATGTTCACTGGTTTATTATTATTATACTGATATTTATTTGCAAAGTACACTGAATCGTGTCTATGCCTGATTGGACCTCCCCGCGATTTGAACCCGTGATCTCTCAGTTAGAGAGCCGAGACTATATCCATTAGTCTACGGAGGAGGACAATTCCTAAGTTGGCAGAAGCTTCTCTGGGTAGACATTTGGGAATAGTCGTTATTCAGACATTTAAAAGTATCAACATTGATACAGTGATCTGGCTGGTAAAAACTTAGTATAGGCCTTGTGAAACACACAAGTTTTCTCATAACTATATACCGTACGTCATTTCAAGTAAGAAACACAGTTTTAAATACACTACAGAAAACCCTGGGTGTGGATTATTTAGTCGGTTAAGTAGATTACCAAACACATAATCTTAGGACTGTGAGGTACTTGACATTTGGTAAAGACGCTTGTTTGGAATCTCTCAGTAAGCAGGTAACGAATTTGACGTCATTATTGGGCAGAATATTCTAGACTTCGTTGAAATTACAGGGATACGTAAGCCCTAATAGCAAAACCTGTGTTGTAAAATTGTCTTACACTGAAGAGCTAGAAATTAAGAGTTCGTATACTCTTGTTTTAATACCATCAATGCTGTACCAATTAACCTTCAAAACTTTAAATACAGAGAGCCAGCCACACTGTAACTGTATTTAGAGATGACAGCCACACATAAAATTTACTTTTCTCCCTACTGCTCGAGGAATGGATTATACGAATTAAAATGTAGCATATTCCGTGATATTGTGGGAAGTTTTATTTTAATTACTCAATTATGTAGAATTCAAAATAAAATTATTTTTAGTTTTGTAGGCATTTATCAAGGATTAATTACCTGACAGTTTAAACAATTTTACTTAATTATTTAACAGAGTTAATCACAAACTATCCACTGAGTTTAATTTTTTTTTTTATATCATACAAAAGGCATGATACAAAAGTTGTATTTGTTTCACCTATTTCAAGAGCACATTATATTATCTAATTAATTACTCACACATCAAAAACCATTGTGAGTGAGACAAGACAGTTATACCAGGGTTTTATAAAGGACATAAATAATGATACTAGAATATTATCCGGTTAAGCAACTATAATTTAATATTCATATCGCCATATTTCTTTATACAATTTTTCATATAAGCACGGGAATAATGACACACACTATATGTATATAATTGCTTCTACCAAAAATCTAACTTCTTTTAATTCTTGTGAGCCCCAGTACTCTCCAATATCGTATGAGTGTGTGCAGATTAAGTAAGAAAGTAGTAAGATATTTTTATATTTTCGTATGGAAAACCTGAACAAAATAAGTGGGAACTGCTATGTACCGTAACCGTACCTTTTGCGTCCGCGTCGTGATGCCTGTTCGCAATCGCTGTTCGTGATTCATGTTTGTGTTGTTATGTGACTATTGAAACAGGGGGTTTATTTGTGTTGTAATTCAATATATTATACGTTTGAAGATTATAACTAACAAGAACTGTTATTTACTGATTGATCAGTCATTAGTTCTATTTTTTCTGACGTTTTAGTTCGTCTTTATTGCTTTGAAAGAGTTTGGTGTTCTAACCTATAAACAGCATTATGTCCTAAATGTTTGTTGTTTTATAGCTTAGAATCAGTGCGATTCTGTGGTAAAATATAATTTATTCGTATTATTAAGGTCTCTTAGTACACAAGATGGATATGGGAGATATGAGCAATCTTGATAGGCAAATTGAACAGTTGAAAAAATGTGAAATCATAAAGGAAGCCGAAAGTCAAAAGCCTTGTGTGCTAAAGCAAGAGAGATATTAGTTGAGGAAAGTAATGTACAAAGAGTGGACAGTCTGTTACTGTTTGTGGAGACATTCATGGCTCAGTTCTACGATTTATAAAGGAGTTATTCAAAGTTGGAGGTGATGTTCCTGAAAACCAATTACCTGTTCATGGGTGATTTTGTAGATCGAGGATTTTACAGTGTTGAAACTTTTCTTCTTCTTCTTGCACTAAAAGTACGATATCCAGACAGAATAACTCTAATTCGTGGGAATCATGAGTCACGCCAGATTACTCAGGTGTATGGGTTCTACGATGAGTGCTTGAGAAAGTATGGCAGCGTAACAGTCTGGCGTTTACTGTACTGAAATCTTTGATTACTTGAGCTTGTCAGCCATCATTGATGGGAGAGATATTCTGTGTGCATGGAGGATTGTCGCCTTCCATTCAGACTTTGGATTCAAATAAGGAACCATTGACAGGAAACAAAGAAGTACCTCATGATGGACCTATGTGCGACTTGTTGTGGTCCGACCCAGAGGATACTCAAGGGATGGGGTGTAAGTCCACGAGGAGCAGGGTATCTTTTTGGCTCAGATGTTGTTGCACAGTTCAATGCTGCCAATGATATTGACATGATTTGTCGAGCACATCAACTTGTCATGGAGGGCTACAAAATGGCATTTTCAATGAAACTGTTTTGACTGTGTGGTCAGCACCAAACTATTGTTATAGATGTGGAAATGTTGCTGCTATTTTGGAATTTAAACGAGCATCTTCAGCGTGATTTTACAATATTTGAAGCAGCCCCTCAAGAAAGTCGGGGCATTCCTTCTAAAAAACCTCAAGCTGATTATTTCTTATGAGAGCAAGTCATTTTTTGAAGAAATGCATGGACGATTTGAAAAAAATTTATGAATACTAAAGGAGTTGTTTATAGTTAAGTGAACAAATTTTACTGTAGGGCCTAGTTTAACATTTTAGGCTACATGAAGAACAAAAATAGCTCTATTGTAAGTTTTATAAGACTTGTTTAAAGTGTTTATAATTGTGTCTATTACTTGATTTCTATAAATTGAAAAATCTCCAGACAGACTTCAACAATTCCAATTCAGTGTGGTAGAACTTCTGATTGCCAATGGCTTATATAGGCTATAATTAATGTTTCTATTTTTGCTGGGCAGAAATGAATGATGCTCTATGTCATGAAAATGGTAAGTAATTTAAAGATGGAAAATTATAAACATTGTAAGAATTCTTTGATATCTAAGTCTAGGCCATAGTTAGTTTTGTAATGTTATTGTTAATTTTTTTAATTGCAGTGTACGAGATTCTTCTTGTTAAGGTAGTTTATCTTAACTCTTATTGTGTACTATTTTTACGTCTTGGAGTTTGATAATATATCGAATTTTTTGATAATAACAATCGAATAACAAGTGTAGGCCGCTTATTTAAGACTCCCCAACGGGTCATTCCACATCAATTCAACCAGAAAAAAAATAATTTTTTCACCAAACACCTCAGATTTTTATGAAACTTGGGTACATTTGTTCTATATATAGAGATTAATAACACCACCAAATTTTAAATTTTTATCTCACATACTTTTTTAGTTATGGCACTTTAAAGTTTGGTCGTTTTCTCAATTTCCGAGCCTTGGATAGTGCCCAGTAAAACGTGTATTAGGATAGAAAAAAAAATTCTCATTCACTTATTTGGCACCCAATCTTGGTGAAATTTTCAAGGTAGGTTTATATAAGTATAAGGAAGTTAAAAAAATATATAACATAACCCTAAGCTAAGCATAAAATATTATAAAAAAATATTTTTTGAACTTTTTACAATTTAAAAAACGGGAACATGGCTCAGCGTAAAATTAAATATCTCAAAAAGGGAATGAGATAATCAAGAATTTTTTCCCCCCTAAATTATCTATATGAAGTGGGCTTTAATTTAATAAAATAAAAGTTTTGTGTATTTTCTTCCTTCTATTAACTAAGGCCATTGCAAGTTACAATATATTAATTACAATCAAAGCGAGGTTGTACCAGTCTCAATGGCTACAGATTGTTAATGAAAATTTAAATAAAATTTTTAATAATTTTAATTTAACATTTTTAATAATTATAATGTTCGATATAAACATTATAATTATTATAATATTTATATAGAAGCTTAGTTTAACACAGTACTGTACCTAAGTTCAATGTCAACATTCATGTTTAAATAGATTAGACTACAGAAATAAACAGGCAGATATTCTACCTCCTAATCTGGGCAAGTTGCAAACACGTGGTTTTTTCATGTCATGACAGGCTGCTTTTCTAGGCAGTGTATCTGACAGTTATGAGCCAGTCTGTTACTAGTGTCCCAAGAGGGTAACAGTGTTATAAGCTGTGGTGGTTATAAAGTGGTGTTTACCTTTCTTTGGATTTATGATATTGTGTTAGTGTGTGTGTCTGAGTGTTGAATTGAGTTTTAACTAAGGTGCCAATCTTTAAAAAACCTAATATTTAATACAAAGATTAATGATATTCCATATACTTGTATAGATCAAATTTTTGAACTTAATTTTTGAAATTTTCGTTGTTTTATGATGCATTTGTAAAGAAGAGAAATTTAACCTGCTTTTTAAATCAATTAGAAATGGACAATAAGTGTAGTTATAGGGCTATTAAAACTGACAGAAATGCCACAAATTAAACTTAAGTTACAAAAAAAGGGCTAGAAAATGTTAGTGATTTGTCTGAAGAAAATCTCAACTTGATTAAAATAAGAAGTGAATTAGATGATAAGGAAATAATTAACATTTGTTTGCATCATAAGAGTTTATTTTTGACCAAGTACGAATGCCTCCAAAAAGTCTGTTGTGATCCTTTTAAAAAACATAAGAAACCCATTAAAAATGGCTTAAGAGTTGTAAGTATTTCAGCAAAGTCAGGGCCTGTATCACAAAAGGTTTAAAGGTAAAACCAGGGGAAAAGTTTGTGCACCAATTGCTCTAAAAATATATTCTCTACTCCAAATGACTGTGAAGAAGAATCACATGATGATGATCTTTTTAACACTGCCGACTGAAACTGAAACTCAGTTACAAAAGAAGAGGCTATTGATTCTCTAAATTCCTCTTTAACGGATATTGGTTGTTCACCTCTTAAATTACATGCGTTGAATGAAAACTCCAAAATTGGTTATGCACAAAATAAATTGGAAAAACTGCATCAAAATGTAAAAAAGAAAATTGAAACAGTTTTAGATGTTCAGTTGCCACCAAAAATACCTAAATTGCAAAAAACAGCTGAACAAAAAGCAGATGAAAATGGACCTGCTTGTTGAGAATATAAAAAGTGAAGTAAATAAACTTTCATCAAAAAAGAAAATACAAACTATTAACGATTCCGAGCATCACTGAATTGGTCGAGAACAAAAATCAAAGATGCCTTTGAAGTGTCTGATTATTTGCTAGACAGGCACAAAAATTGTACAAAGAAAAAGGACTTTGGCTGAACCTGAACAAGAAGAGGAAAGAAACTCAGTCCTGAAGTTGTGGAGTTGGTCACAAATTTTTATCAAAGTGACGAGCAATCAAGAGTTTTGCCAGGTATGAAAGATGTAGTAAGCCTGGGAAAGAAAAAATATGAGAAGAAAAGATTAATTTTAAGTAACCTCAATGAAATATTTGCAAAACTTCAAAAGGGAACATCCTGACATAAAAATAGGGTTCTCCAAGTTTTGTACTCTTCGTCCCAAATGGTGTGTTCTGGCTGGTGCTAGTGGAACACACTCTGTTTGTGTGTTGTACTATTCATCAAAATGTGTTGCTCTTAATACATGCAGCACAACTGGAAGAGAGTCACAAAGATCTACAAAATTCTTCTTTTATGTGAAAATCCAACTCAAAACTGCATGTTAAGGCGATGTGAAACATGTCCCTCAAAAGACAATCTGACAACATTCTATACAAGCAAAGTTTGAAAACTATGAAGAAGATGATAGAATAGAATTCAAAACAGTGGGTAGCTACAGACAGGACACAGATGATAACACAAACTTCAACTATTGATGAATTTGTTGACGAGTTGGCAACAAAAATAGAAAAACTGATCCCTCATTCTTATATTGCAAAAAGCCAGTCCAGCTATTTAAAAGCTTAAAGGATAACTGTGCGCCAAACGAAGCCATTATATCAATGGACTTTAGTGAGAATTTCTCATTTGTGATTCAAGATGAGGTGCAGGGTTATCATTGGACCTCAGACTCCTGTACTGTTCATCCAGTAATTATTAACATGTGTGTTGACGAGGAAAAAATAGTCTCATCACATTGTGTAATCTCCGATGACTTAAATCATGATGTTTGTATGGTTTATAAAATACAAGAAACCCTGTTAGAGTATGTCAAGGAAAATTATCCCAATGTCACGGATGTTCACTATTACAGTGACGGTTGCGCCGGACAGTACAAGAACAAATACAACTTCATGAACTTTCACTTCATGAAAAAGACTTCAAAATTAAAGGCCAATGGTCTTTCTTTGCTACAAGCCACGGCAAAACTGAATGTGACGGTATTGGGGGAACTGTTAAAAGGTTGGCGAGAAAAGCAAGTCTTCAAAGGCCTCTTCAAGATCAAATACTAACAGCAGCTACCTTTTACGAGTTTTGTAAATCAAACATATCCAAATAAATTTCCATTTCATTTCAAAAGAATCAGCAGATGATGTTCGCCGACAGCTTGAAACACGTTTTGAAAACCTTAATACTCTTCCAGGTACCAGAAGTTTTCACAACTTTAGACCCTTGGACTATTCAGGAACATTAGAAGCAAGGCGAATTAGTACTGATGAACATCCTAGCCTAACGTACAATTTAAGGAGAGGGTTGGCCTTAAATGTAAGAGAAGAAGATTTGTACCCCTCACGCTACATTGCTTGTAAATACGACAATCTTTGGTTCTTTGGGATAATAACAAATGTTGCCAAGGAAGATGGAGACGCTACAGTAAAATTTCTTCATCCAGCAGGACAATCCCCCTCATTTTACTGGCCAAAATGAGATGATATATGTGATGTGCCGATTCCACACATCCTTGCAGTGGTTGAGCCTCCACACACCTCGACTGAAAGAACATATCAATTCTCACCAGAGTGCATAAAATTAATTGAAAAGCTAATGGTTCATTAACTTTCAAAGCCTTAAAATAAGTACAGTGAAAGGGTGAATTATGATTTCCAAACATAAAAATGTAATTTATCCTTGTTTAACAAGCTATACCCATTTATTGAAACCAGGCGAACTTCACATTGCTCGTAAGTAATATAATGTCACTTTCAATGGTATCAATAAATAGAAGGAAGAAAATACACAAAACTTTTATTTTATTAAATTAAAGCCCATTTCATATAGATAATTTAGGGGGGAAAAAATTCTTGATTATCTCATTCCCTTTTTGTGATATTTAATTTTACCGCTGAGCCATGTTCCCGTTTTTTAAATTGTAAAAAGTTAAAAAAATATTTTTTATATAATATTTTATGCTTAGCTTAGGGTTATGTTATATATTTTTTTAACTTCCTTATACTTATATAAACCTACTTAAAAATTTCACCAAGATTGGGTGCCAAATAAGTTGAATGAGAATTTTTTTTTCTATCCTAATACACGTTTTACTGGGCACTATCCAATGCTCGGAAACTGAGAAACGACCAAACTTTAAAGTGCCATAACTAAAAAAGTATGTGAGATAAAAATTTAAAATTTGGTGGTGTTATTAATCTCTATATATAGAACAAATGTACCAAGTTTCATAAAAATCTGAGGTGTTTGGTGAAATGACCTGGTTGAATTGACATGGAATGACCCCAACTATACTTATGGTAGTTTATCATAACTCTTATTGTGTACGATTTTTACATATCGGAGTTGGATAATATATCAAATTGTTTGATAATAACAAGTGTAGGCCGCTTATTTAAGACTCTCCAATTACGCTAAAAAAATCAGCTACAAACTCTATATCGGTCCAATAAAACAATCAAATAAAATATTGAATTCACATAGCCTATTGATATATTGGGGTGAGTTACGATAAGCGGACTCAGTTTTTTTTTTATATCAATATTGATAAACAATATTACTTAATTACAACTTTCTATATAACCAACAAATACAGATTTTTTTAAATAATAATCAAATTGTATCAACTATAAACACTTTCATATGATTTATCTTTTAAAATGTATAATCTTTTATGGGTAATAACAGATAGTAGAAAGCTCGTAGAGAACCGCAAAACAAAGTTTTAAAAATTGGCATATCGGCTTGCCTTACAGATAATCTCTGTATTTGTACAGAAGATAAATACGGTTTTCTTGAGAAGATTCTTCAAGAACTTCTTGAAAGCGGTTAATCATTGCTACCCAGGAGAAAACATCCGTATATATAATTAGACATATTTAGTATTTTCTGTTATAATATGTTGTTATCATTTCATTGCTATTTGAGTTTTTACTATTTCCTGTTTAACTGTTTGTTTGATTGTTATATATAATTTATTATTTATGATACTGTCACTATGTATATAATTTCAAATATGATTGTTATAATGACTATAGAAATGTTGATATGATGCGTATTTAATATATAAATATTAAAATATACTAATCAATATAAAAACTCTGTTCCATTTATCGTATTATACCCATATATTGAATGTTGCCTATAAAAATACAACAGAACAAAATTTCAATGTTTTATTCAATTAAAAACAGCATATTATAATATATGAAAAAAGGTAAACTTTAGCTAGTAAATATACTAAACAAAATTGGGCCTAATACACAAAACATCCATATGAATTAAAAGCAGATTAAAATTCTTATTGTTTTACTGGGTACAAATTTAAATGTTTCACGGTTTTATGGAAATAAAAAAAAAGTTCTTGTCAGAAAATGTTACTTACATTTTGTACGGGTGTCCTGCAGTGAAATCTTTCAAAATAGGTGTGGCTTCTCTACAAAAATTAGTAAATCAATTACAGTTTAAATATTATGAAGTGAAAGTATTTAATAACATCCAGATTACAGGTGTCCTAAAGATGAAATAAATCAAAAATCATTATCCAAAAATTTTAAATGAAGCTTACATATTAAATCTTCTGTCCCTACCCAGATTATTTATTATTATCCTATTCAATTTTAGGAGAATATCTAAAAGTTAAATATAAAGAGATCTTGAAAGTTTAAACTAATTTGAATAAAAATAAAGCAATAGAGTTTATAGTAAAAGAATGTGAAACAGTATTTAACTTACGTATGTTTTTAGACTGTATGTAGTGTATAGCCTAAAAATGTTCATCAATAAATTATGGAAAGGACAAAATGTAATATTTGTGTGAAGGGAATCAATTCTGTACCCTCTGCACTGCTTTTAACAAAATTAATTAATGTTGCAGAACAGCAAAATTATTAAACATCAACAAAATATTTTTGTAATCAACGTTTTGTCAAAAAGACTAACAATAATATATTATTGTGAAACAGTTTTCTGAAAAAATATGTACAATGATATATTTTTGCAGAACACCCTAACGTTTAATACAAATTTTATAGATAGTTAGGAAACCATGACCCTTTGTTCTAATTGCAATAAAAATCATTTGCGTCTCAATAAAATGGGGTTCTAAAAATTGTTCTAAATTGTAATTTCCATTAATAGACTTCTAATATGGATGTAAGTGATGAAATTGAAGGTAATTAAATATGAAGAGATTTATTTATCTAGATTATGTGTGTTTAAAAATATTTAATCCTTTAAGGGGACCCGCTAGCTAGTAGTCAGCCATGTGTCTGATACTCCTCTTTCAATATGGGATTAAAGTTTAAAATTGTGTTACAAATAGGAACTTGCCTCTATCCATAAATGTTTAACTCGAGAAACGTAGATTTTAGTGTCTTGATGCTAATGAATTGTTCAAAATACGACAGTAATACTTGATGATTTATTAATTTATGTTGAATACAGTTTTCTTATAGGAAAATCTACACAAAAGCTGAGTTACTAAACAATTTTTTCTGGGTGAGAAAATAGTATTGGCTATGATATTTCGTTGTTGCGTGATTATTTTTCTGTAATATAATTTCTTTGTGAAACAAGCCTATCTATATACCAATGGTTTAATGAATTCAGTTGCAATCATTATAAAAATAACGTTTTGTACTTTCCTTTATATTTCGATACAGTATTGAATGTAAAAACATTGTGGTGATTTGAATGGCCATGGCGTGTACTCGTGTCACTATGGCAATGGAGTGAATATTATTTTCCAAAATTACTTAAAATTTTTCAAGATCTGTTCACAATTAATTATTAATATTTACTTTGTAGACATTCAACTATTATATAAAAGAATAAATGAATATGTTTTACAACTACAAACTAATATATATAAATATATATGTGTGTGTGTGTTCAAGAATATGGTATAAGTATTTAATATGTTTATGTATGTATATATACATTTAAACATATATATTAAATGTATATATATATATATATATATATGTATATGTATGTATGTATGTAAATAAACATATTAAATACTGTATACCATATTCTTGAACAAATTTTCTCTGAATGACACTTCTACTAAGTGAATAACAAGAGCAATTTCAAACAAATATTATATGAATCTGTAAAGAAGCTACAAATGTTTGTCAAACGCTGTAAAAGAGTCAATTTGAGCAGAACAGTTTTGGGTCTTACACATTTTTAAAATATTTGTTATATGTAGGTATTAAAATAATAATAGTTTTACAAAGTTATAACTATGATTACCAAGTTTCACTATTCAGATACAGGTTCATATTCAGAAATTCTTTATTCATAATTGTCAAGATTAGAACACATGTCAATTAATAAAGTGTAGAAAAGTCAGTATAATATAGATTAAAAATATAAAATAAACATCTTCTTCGTTTAGAGTATTGTAAACCAATGTGTTTCCAATTGAAGAATTCCTCCAGGGTGTAGAAGACTCTTTCCTGAAACCTGGTTCGCAGTTCCCCCTTTTTAGATTCTTTTGGACTCTTGGTCTTCATGTCTTCTGGTAGTGCATTATACATCTTGATTCCCTCATAGGATGTAAGAAGGTTTCTTGCATAAGTGGCTGTTATGTGTACAGGAAGATGGAAATTGCCTGTATATCTTGGTGTTGTGTCCATGCACATCCCTATATCTTGTTAGGCCTCTTGTTGCAACAGAAGAGAACAGTTTCCAAGATGTAAATAGAGATTATAGTACGAATCTTTAGATCCTTGGAATAATAGTCTACAAATGTCTCTTGGGGCCACAGCCAGCCATTGCCTTGAGGTCCCTCATTTGTAATATCAGTAAACATTGAAGTTTAGCAATAGATGATCTCCATACAAATATTTCATATTGTAGATGGCTTTGGAAAAGGGCATGGTATGCTATTTTTGTAGCCTCAGGTGAACTAATTGCTAAGGTTCTCTTTATGGCAAATATTGAAATGCTTAATTCGATGCATAGATTGGCTATATCACTGTCCCATGATATGTCGCTGTCCAATGTTACATCTAAGTGTTTCAACATGTTCACATTCTGTAGTTTAAGTAATTCTGTGTGACGTTTCTTTTTCTCAAAAATACATTTGTTTAGTCTTATTTTTGTTAAAAACAAGGTTATTATTCATGCAATATTGTTGTTGCAACGTTAACTGATATGAATATGTCAATTTCAAACTGTTCTATATTGTTACTGGCTAGCAAGAGTACAGTATCATCAGCGTACATAATTGTTTCACTGTATGATTCCATGTACTTTGGCAGGTCATTTGTAAATAGAATAAACAGTATTGGGCCTAGGACTGAGCCCTGGAGTACGCCTTTAGTTGTTGGTATTGAGTCTGATCGCATTCAAGATTCAAGATCTTCTTTATTGGTCTTTAAACACATTCAATAGTGCAATAGACTTCGTCAAGTTACTAAAATATTCTAAACTAAAACACTAAACTAAAACTAAAAACAAACTACTCAGATTCTACCTACTCAATCCAGCCTACCAGCAAATATATAGATCTATATAATTAATAACAATAATAACCAAACAACCAACAGATCTATATAAATTAACAATAATAAATAAACTATTAACACATTTAAAATTACATGGATAAAATTTTTAAAACTCAACAATATTAAAACTAAATAAATAATAAATAACTGAATAAATAAATACATTGAGAGACAAAATTTGAAAAATTATTCATTTATGTATATACAGATAAGTTAATAAATAAAACACATACTATATCACGAATAAATAAAAAACAAATACAAACAAACAATTACGGTTTATAATTTAACAAATCTATGGGACACACAACGAATATTAATTTTAAAAGCATAAACATGTAATATCGCTGCTTAAGAAATCTGAGACTGGAGTAATAAACATTATTCTTGAACCAGTTCTCTAATACTCTCTTAAAATTGTTTAAGGGTACAATCCATGCATTTTGTGGTAATTTGTTAAACAGTTTAATTTTCATAAAAATATGGCTACCTCTAG
>NW_025779466.1:0-40193 GCF_021130785.1 Homalodisca vitripennis
GTATAAAAGCTCTTCTAGCAGTATAAAAGTACCTATCAAGCAATGGCTGTTTAAGATTAATTATCATTTTCCTCAAGCTCCTTAATTTTTCTTTGAGGCCATTCCAGGTCGTCTAGAGCGCAGCTGATCTCTTTTTCGTTGTTTGATGTTTGGGCGGTCTTGGAAGAGGGGTGCAGGAATATTTCTTCGGTATATTGAAGAAGCCTCTGATCTGAGTAGATGAAGAGGTCGAGCATAACCTGCATCTCTGCCTGAAGTTTCTTTATTTTCTCCTTCAGCGCAACGTTCTCAACACGCGGGTCCAGCGATACCCGTTGGTCGAGCTTCCCGGAGAACCGGCATCTGCGGTGTCAGCAGAGTAGACTTTAGGAGTGCGGGACGGAGTGGCAGTCTGCAGAGCACCCATGGTAACGTGGTGAGGGCCATTGAATACAGAAGAATGTATAATTATCTTTTCGCTGTCGGTTCTGACTGACGCTTTGCAATACTTCCTAGGCTACACTACTTCAAATCAAATCAAATCAAAATCAAATTCTTTTATTGCAAGGACAACATGTATGAGTTGCATAGCAAACGTCAATATTGTACGAGTAATTCTAAAATTTTTAAACATTCATACCACATTACCTCATTCAAACATACAGTTTTACAATCACGCATCTTTCATTCCTGGCCAATGAAACCCACTTCAAACATTGGAGTCAGTCATTCCAATTGTGTGGTCTCCCAGTCGAATTCAAAAAACTCATCTGCATTATAAAATGCATGCGACACCAAAAGGCGTTTGAGACGAGCTTTGAACGCCATGGGCGTTGGGGTAGTTTTTATAGAGTTGGGCAGTCTGTTGAGGAAATTAACACCTGCTTGCGAAGGCAAGTGTTCACAAACTACCGTTCTGTGTCTTCCCGTACGGTAGTTTTCTCTGCCTCGTGTCTCATACATGTGTATGTCCCGGCCTCTGGTTAAGGCACATTTGTACATACAAAACATGGTTGTTTCTAAAATGTAGAGACACGGCAACGTCAACAGCTGCAATTTCTTGAAAACCGGCCTGCACGACTCTCTGTAATTGATTTTTGCGATGATTCGAATCGATTTTTTTGAAGTCTGAAAACTCTCTGGAAGTGAGTGTTTGCACACGCTCCCCACAGAACCAGACCGTAGGACAGATGGGGATAAATCAAGCCGTAATACGCCGTTATCAGTACCTGACTCGGGCAGTATTTTGCTAAAGACCTCAGAACGAAAATTCCTGAGGAAATTTTGGCACAAACGTGGTCAATATGATCATTCCAGGTCAACCCTCTATCAAGGTGTATTCCCAGGAATTTTTAAGAGCAGACTTCGTCCAGTGTGGAGTCCCCCAAGAAAACTGCGGGTTCACTAAGGTTTTCCACCACACGCAAAGAAAAATTCAAAACATTTGATTTTGATGAGTTTGCTGTGAGATTGAGGCTGTTGAAGTGTTGGACACAGTTTTTGATGTCAACAAAAGCCTGTTGTTCCAAAACTTCACTGGATTTCCCACTGAAACAGGGAGTCGTATCATCAGCATACTGCACTAGTTTTCCATGCCGAAGTGATGATCCTATGTCGTTGACATAAAGCAGGAAAAGCACAGGACTGAGTATGGATCCCTGTGGGACACCATATTTCAGTTTTATTGGCCTGGACAGTTGATTTGAAATTTGGACAACTTGAGATCTGTGGCTTAGGAATGAGCTAAGCCATTCAAGGGGCACGCCTCGAATGCCATGAGACTCCAGTTTGTCTAGCAGTGTGTTATGGTCAACGCAGTCGAATGCTTTGGACAGGTCAAGAAACACACTCATTGTGTGTTTCCGATTTTCTATCCCCTCTACAATCATATCAACAAGACTAACAACTGCGTCAGTTGTCGATTTGCCCTTTCTGAACCCAAATTGTTCATCAGAGAGCTGATTGTATTTGTCCAAAAAAGAAAGCATTCTTATGAGAAAAAGTTTTTCAAATATTTTGCTCAATACTGGCAAAATTGAGACAGGCCTATAATTACTTATACTTCTCTACATTTTACAGAATATGTTTCACGAAATTTATAATTTTCTCAAAAATGATTACGTCATTTTTGTTTTAAATAACTTTTAAAATGAAGGACTTTATGGCTTTTTGCAGATTTATCATATAGAAACAAATAAATAAGTAATGAAAGAACATAAAAGGCAAAGTTGTTATATCAATTTTAATATCAATTTACAGACTGTTATTAAACCTATTTCAGTTGTCTTTTGAAAAAAGTCATCTTCACTGATGTGTGATATTCATTCTCTTGGTCGGGAAACAAGGCAATATAAGTATGAAACAAAAAAATACTAAAAACGAAGTAAATTAGAATGGCCATAAATATGACTTTTCGACGCATTTCTCTGACCGCAGCCATAACAATATAGCATATGTAATATATTCTCGACATTGGCATCGAATATATAATTCACACGAACCAGAAGTGCTTTGAATATAAAGTTACAAAAACTAATAATTGTGTGCAAAGAAGTGAGTAACTATGTGTTGTGTGAAAACTAAATATTTTAGGACATTTATTTATAGGTAACTTTATTAAAATTATTCAGTGTTTTTATGGAAGTTAGGTTTCCTAACTAAGAAATTAAATAAATAAAAATGCCTTTATTGGTCGAGCGTTCATCAAAGTACAAACTCTGCTTTTAATGACAACTCTTGTCAAAGTGTACAAAATGCATTATACATAGATCATACAATAATAAAATTATGAGCAACATTTATCACTTACATATGCCTGTAACACTTTTCTTAAATTTTAAGAGGCTGAGGTTTGTTATAGCAGTTAGCAGAGAATTATATTTTTTTTGTCCAAAGTGTCTAAATTCCTTTTTCCCGGTCTCTAAACTTGTCCTTGGTAGTTTTAATACACCATCCTGTCGAGTACAGCGCTGACTCACCTCGTGGCTAAAAACCAGCTTTCTCCTAAAATATTCTGGCCTTCTCGTCTGAAGAACCTTATGAATCAGCTTAACGTTTTGAAGATGGGAGCAACCCTCCACCGACATCACCCAAGCACTTAATCGGTACTCGCTTATGTGATCAAACTTCCTCAAACCATAAACAAATCTTAATGCCCTATTCTGTGAGCGGGTGAGAACCACCACGTTTTCCCGTGTTAAACAAAAAGCAAAGGTTGGAAGGGCATATGTTATTAATGGGAAAATTGGTGATCTTATAATTTCTAATTTAGAATAGACTGGGAATATTGTGATTAGTTTAGATATAAAATTTAACTTGGTTATAACATCTTTACATATGGATTTCACGTGTTAGGAAAAGTCGAGTTGGCAATCAAGAGTGACGCCAAGAACCTTCCAAGTATTACATGCAGTCAAAGGCTTACCGTCTACATGGATACAACCTTCAGCCATGCACTTTATCGATTGGACATTCAAACATGAGCCATTTACTAACAAAACAGAACATTTATCGGAGTTTAGCCGAAGACCATGATCATATGACCACCTCTTTACTCTCTCCAATTCATTGTTGGCATTACGTGCAGCTTGAGCCGACTCACCGGTTCGATAAGACAACAACAGCTGAGAATCATAAGCACAAGAATTTAGCAAGCAGTATATCAACTGATCCTTCAGATCTGCGGTATATATGAGGAGGGGAATGGGTCACAGGCAACTGCCTTGAGGAACTCCAACAGATCGAGGAATTGCTGATGACAATTTCCCGTCAAACTTTGTATTCGACCAGATAAATAAGATGAGAACCATCTAATAGAAGTATCATCAAATCGATAGAAAGCCAGCTTTGCCAGCATCAACTCAAAGTTTACCAAGTAAAGGCCTGTGAGAATTCCAATACAGTCCTCAAACTCTCCAAATCACCATCCTTAGCTGAAAGCATGTCATCCACATGCCGATATGAGTGCCGTGTATGTACTAAATCCTTTCCGGAATCCTGACTGAGACTCTGGTAACAGCCCCTCAAATTCCAAGAATAAGACCAACTGCTCTGAAAAACATTTTTTCCAATATTTTGGACAGAAATGGGAGAATTGGTATTGGCCGAAACTGGGATATAGAAGTATGGACTTTTTGAAGAGGCATCACCACACTCCGCTTCCAGCTGGTAGGAAAAGTTCCGTTTCTTAAAGACACGTTTATAAGGTGAGTCATTGCACCAATGCAGTAAGGACTCAAACCCCGAACCATTCTTATGGATATTCTATCCGCAACAAATGCAGTGTTTGTTATCCTGTTAATTTATTCCTTAACTTTATTCTGTGAAACGGGAGAAAAAGCAAAGGAAGAACTTACTTCTATAGTTCTATAGTTGAGATAAATTGAGATATATGGAGGCAAATAGCGTTATCTCTGGAAGGCAAGCCCAAATTAACTGTGGCACACTGTAAAATACAGTTAATCTCTATCAATACTACCAATTCCTTGAATATTACTTACCCCTTTATAGAATTCTTCAATTTTGTTTATATCCTTAAGCTCATCAGGATAGCCAATATGTTGAACAACTTGAGATGCCTTGTACGCGGCTCGTTTTCTGGAAATTGTAAGTCAATAATTTTGTAACGAGTTGTGCATTATTGGTTCAAATGTTAATAATTTCTAGTAAACCCCAAAATACTAACTTATCAACAAAATTCATTGGTATTACTCATCAAAGGAAAAAATTTATGAATTACTGTTGTTAGTCTTATAAAGGTTATGTTATTGCAAGTAAGACAACACATCTCGTCTGCATAATACTTGTACAGAACACACTTGAACATACTTTACCCTTTACCCAAGTATAATACGTTGGTCGTTTTTAGGTATACCTTCTCGGAAGTCTTACGCAGCTAATTACTTACTTGGTTTCTTCATCCATCCAGTCTAGTTCTTGAATGCCACGAATCATCTCCTCACGTATCATATTGGTCATACTCAGAGCTAGCTTTCTGGAGGTGTCATCAAAGTATCTCTCAACATACATTGAAGAGAGGGCCAGTGGAAGTCTAAAATAGATAAATCAGCTGAGAGAACAATATATTATTATTTATTTTAAAATTTACTAATTGATCACTTAGAAATATCCAACGTCAATCTCACAAACAACTATTTGGGAAGACACCACATATTTGACAATAGAAATCTAAATCAGCATAAAGTTATCCTGCAAGCTTCTGTTTGTATAACGTTTATTGAAGGTTAATTGAAATATTTAAGATGATGTTACACACTAACCTTTTAGCGACTCCGATACACTCCTTCCAGCGGGGCTCTCGCTCAGCGATCCCTTTTGTGGCACGGCGATATTCCATCTCCCTATTCCTCATCTGTTTAGTCAGAGTGTCCGTCATACCACTAGCGGCTTGCCACATCATGTAGTTGGCAATAACTCTAACCACAGTAAAAAATTAATTCTCTCTCCTTCGCCCCCCCCCTCTCTCTCTCTCTCTGCTATCTTGTAAGTTGGTTTAGCTCAGTTTAGACAACAAAGAATCAGTAATGGTTTATTGTCAGAATGGAAATGTAACGCAGAAGGAGTTCCGCAAGGATCTACATTATTAGCTCTATTGTTTTCTTTATACATAAATAGAATATGTGATTCTTTAATTTTCACTAAAACAATGCTTTACGCAGATGACTTACAATTGCATATTCATTCTTCTCTAAATAGAATACTTGATACTCTTAATTACTTGACTTCAGATTTAAGTACACTTTTTCAATGGTGCAATAACCATGGCAACTTAATATTGCAAAGTGTAAAACAATAGTCTTGGGTACATTTAGATTATTAAATACAATACATAATTAAAATATTCCTAAAGTCATAATTGATAATATTGAATTAGCATATGAAGGGTCCAGGGGAAAACGATCAAAGTCCACTCTCTTTAGTTTTAAGAAGAAATTAAAACTAAGTTTATGTCAAACAATAATGGGATAGTAATATTTTTTATGAGCTTAAAACATATTTTTTATACACGTCAATGTTATAAAGGTAGTAGATTAAATAAAAAAAAATGTATTACTAAGGAAACATAAAATAGGTAAATCTTTTAGGTTAAGTACAAACTTAACAATGGATAAACGATCAGAGTCCAACTTAAACAGGAGAATAACGATCAGATTCCAAAACCATTATTTGCCAAATCTTGTTTACTCGTCACAATCAGATCAATCTGATTCGCCACTGTATATTTCTTTTGCAAGAAGTGTTTAATAAAATACCTGTGCTGCTGGTCCACAGAAACGTTTCAGGTGCATGATATCTTTTATTTTACCTCGACGTAAGGGTAAAGGCCATTGTAGAGGAGGCTGAGGGTGTTCAAGCTGTAGGGTGGTAGTGGAGGAGGTGGAGGTGGCTGCTTCAGTTTAGTCTTTTTTTCTGTTTCTTTTACCATTTCTTTAGGTTTTTCTTTTGCAGTTTTCGTATTTTTTTTCTGTTTCCTTCACTTTTTTTGCTGCACTCCAATTTCAGTAAAAGCGCCCGTATATGTGTTTCTATAAAGGAAGTAACCAGGTTTTAATTGTTCAACTTTAAGTTCTCGTAAAGGGCGGGTAGGGAAAGGACAGTCCTTTGCAAAATATGGCGATAAGTGGTCTGTCCAATTTTGAAAGACATTTTGTTTGCAGTTAACTACCTTGAAAGGTTCAGGTGTAGATCGAGCGTTACTGATGTCATTTCTCCAGTCATCGGGTACTTCAAAAGGCGCTTTTTGGTTTATTAGCGCCATGTTTTTATCACACTCCAAATAGGAGTGTCCTCTAATAGGAAATATAATTGACACACTATCTAGTAACTTCATGTGGTGAACAGCGGTGTACAGAAATCTCAAAACAATAGTTTTTGTTCTGCCCACCACATGAATCAAAAAGAATTTTGAGATTGCGAACTTGTGGGTTCATAATCTGAGTGAAATAATGTTAAGTATTGATGTTACATCATTCGATCCTGTTTTGCCAATAGTTTCATCATATGTGTAAAATACAGACTTTCTACTTGATAATTCATGTATATTAAAGGAATAAAATGATATATTTCTTTTGTAATAGACATCATTTGTACTTAGATTGGGCATTGGCAGATTCTTTTGGTAGTCCATAGCAATACAAAGCTTCTCATTTTAATTTCTATAAGCTTTTAGAGTAGATCGTTTAATTTCATAAAACTTCTCAGCTTTTGTTTTGTGAAGCTGGTTGGCTATCTCTAAGGCACGTTTCTCCTTTGTTAGGTTAGCTATTTTCTCCTCAGCTAAATCTACCTGGCCTAATTCTAATTCAATACGTTTCATATTGGCTTTATGTTCGTCACACGTACTACACGTATCAGTCCGGGGGTAGCCAAAGCTGATGTTGAAATTCGTGTTAAATACGTGACGGTAGGTCTCATATGAGACTTGAAACAGTTGGTTGTCAGCAACGTATAAGTCATGCATTTTTTTAACGTTCAATTCTTCCGACAGATATATTTCGGAACTATCGTGTAAGCTATAATGAGTTTTACGACTTTTAATTGATTTTATGTGTTCACAGATTTTCTGGAAGGTATCAAGTTTTAGTTTGTGAGGTCGGTTTAATTGTTTACCCCCTACCATCAATGGGAGCCATTCCTCGAGTTACCAATGCCTTTTTTAGTGAGATAGTACGCCTATTTGTTATACCATTAGATATATATATATATATATATATATATATATATATATATATATATATATATATATATATAAAACCTTTATGGCAAACAGGTACTTCAACTACTTTCACTTCCCTTAGAACACGCACTTTATATGAGTAGGAACAGTCATTTTTGTTTCACTCAGCTTGGTATAGTCTAGGCCTACGCCTCTCAACTTCATGAACTGATATTAAGCCACCCAAATGCGCATTTTGATCATCAAATGTTGGCATAAGGTTTAGATCTGTTATAATCTGTTTTCTCTCAGCTTCAGAAATCACAGTGAAGCATTGAAATCTTTTAAAATTACATGGAATACCAGTAACTAAAGATTGATTTCTAATCCGCTTACTAGCATCACTAATTCGTCCTGTGTTCTTCCGCTTTTTTGTCAAGTTAGATGACACTTTACTATCCTCCTGTGAATCACTTGACATAATTATATTTCACAAGTCACTAGTCACAACACTGGTACTTACGTCTAAAAATACTAAATGACTTTTGCTCCAGTAACTATAAGTAAAATTGACATAACCTCATCATATGAACATAGTCTCACCCAGACAACAACAAAAAGGGCAGTGCTGCCAATGTGCGCAGTGGACTCTAACCGTTACTTCTCTGCTGCACAAAGACTGTGATCGTTTTTCCCCAATTGAATATGGACAGTCATCCGTTCTTCCCCTTTTTTAAAAAACTTTCTGTTCAATTTAAATGTACTATCATCATTTTTACCCTGTTTCCATACTGCCTTGTTGTAGAGATCAACAATACCTTTCAGAAAATATAAATATCTCAATTTCTTCATTTTTGTAACTTTGATCGTTTTTTCCCCTGGACCCTTCATATGAAGACACAGTAAAAAATCTAGGTTTACGAAAAATTAATAATTGGTCATGGTCAGATCAAGTAGGTTACATACATAGAAAAGTGTTCCTATGTTTATATCAGTGTAGACGTTTATGTTTTTATCAAACAGAGAAAGATGTTAGTTTTGTCATTAGTATTTCCAATTTTGATTGCGTAGTGTTGCTTTTTGTGATGTAAAAAATATTCTTTATGTAAGTTACAGAGAGCTCAAAATGCTTGTATAAGATTTATTTTCAAACTAAGATTAGATCAACATGTAACTTATTATTATAGGCAATTGGGTGTTATGAAAATAAAAGAAAGATTGGAGTATAGTACGCTGTCTTTAGCTTACAAAACACTTAACAGAGAAGAGCCAGGATACCTATATGAGAAGTATAAATTTATGAGAGATGTACATTTACGCCAAACAAGATTTGGTTAAAGCACCTTGCAATATCCTTTACATAGAACAGTAATATATACTAATTCTTTTCATAGTCAGTCAATTAGATTATTGAACTCATTGGAAGATAGTATCAGGAATTGTAATAGTGAAAAACTGTTTTTGAAAAAAATCTAAAGTATGTTGTTAAAAAGGTGGGATGATAATTTGTGATAACAAATAAACAATTGTAATAATTCAATAGAGAACAATTGTGTAAGTAAAAATGTTGATTTTGATTATAAGTTAATGTAGATGTAGAAGCTAAAGTTATATTAAGAATAATAATCATTATTCTAGAATTATCTGTTTGAATATACATTTTTGTTGAAAATATTTTAAACCCAACTCATGTATATTTGTAAATGTATTTTGTACCTGTTGTGATGGTAGATTGGACCAATGGTCCAAATCACAGCAGGATAAATAAATAAATTTCAAATCTCTGTCTCACACACACAAAAACACACACACACAATTTAAATACTTAAATTAATCCTCAAAATGAATTCTTTTAAAATTCGATCAATTCACATTTCTTATTTAATTTAAGTAAAATGGTTTTAATTGATTTCTTATTCTAACCGCATGATTTGTAAATATTTTGGAAAACAATTCTATATTGAGAAGAATAGTCTTATTAAATATACTCTACAACTTAACAAAAAAATCTGTTAGCTCATAAACGACTTCTTGATCGATAAAACCAAAATGTTACCAGACTATACCCCTTTCTATA
Source organism: Homalodisca vitripennis (assembly GCF_021130785.1). Taxonomy (NCBI): domain Eukaryota; kingdom Metazoa; phylum Arthropoda; class Insecta; order Hemiptera; family Cicadellidae; genus Homalodisca; species Homalodisca vitripennis. The sequence continues at coordinate 9,732 of NW_025779466.1, forward strand.
CATATTACAACTTACTCATCAGAGTACTTAAGTAGGAACACCTCAAGCTTTTTGAGGAACTCCACTTCTTTTACGAGTATCTGCTCGTTTTTTCTGAGCTGCACAGACGCTGGCATTATACTTTCCAGAAGTGCTGCCCAGTCTACCCACTTGAATTCTGTTATTAGGTCTTCCAGGTCGTAGGAATTGTACATGCGTTCCAATTCCCGCCTTTGTTCTTGTGGTATTGTTATCTAGAAAATAAAGCACTCTTATATAAGGTTATAGCAGTTGTGATTCAGTTTATTAGATTCACGATAGAGGATATTATCGTAAAGTTAGTTAATACCATAATTGTCAGGACTTTACGAATATTCTAAATTAATAATTATAAGTCATTGAAACCTCCAAAATTTTAGGGAAAATTGTTATCGCCTAAATATGTTATTATCACTACTGAGTATAATCACCATATAATTTGTCAATCACTAATGAATTCATCCCGGGGCGATTGTTTTTGTATTAAAATTTATCGTCTTAATTGTTGCACTCCATATTTTTAATTACTTTTAAACAATACATTACTTTTAAGCCATAAACGCAGTAATGGATGTCTGAATTTGAATGTATTATTATAAATAATTACTATCCAGAAGAAAGTGTTTTAATGTTCACCGGAAGTGCGACGTGACACTAACGTCTATAGAGGTTTATAAATGTAAAATCTTTAATTTACCTATTTACTGAGTGTGGCGTCCTTATTTGGGTAGATCCACAATATTATAGTCTACTGCTCTTACAGATAACAAGTTATGGTACGAATTGCCTTTATGAACAGAACTACTGATGTGGTCTGAGTCGATGGTTTTCCTTATATATCCACTTTTATTCAATGTGCTAATATTTTTTTTAATGTGCTAGAATTTCAACTAAAATAATGTAAACTTGACAATGGCTGTCACTGTAACCATCCGGGGCAGACAATAATATTTAAGACTAAAAATCATTGAAATTCACGAAGGTAATTCATTTCATTGATATGTGAATTAAAATGAACTTGTGTAGGGTGTCTTCGATGCCCAGGGCTCCTGGCCAGAAGTATTTCCTTCCTACTGTTACGGGTTTGAAAAGAAATTTTGAAATGAACTGAGATAATTCTCATTATGTAATTATACATAGAATGTATTGTTACGAGTTTGATTGAATGAAACACTCGGTGCATATTGAGTCCACTAAACATTTGTTTATTTTACAAATCTTATATATATTTCAAATAGGCTAGAGTTAAATATACTACTTGCTTACCAAATTCACTGTCACTAATTTATTTTGACACAATCCACTGTGAGCTAAGTTGACTATCTACAGTTCAGACTATATTTAACACTTTCACACTCAATGGTTATAACAAAACTCCAGCTGTCACGAGTATTATCACTAGTTTCTGTCACTTCAGGAGTTCACTTCTGCAGCTCAACTCGACTCGCTGCGTCGCTACAGTTCCTTATAAGACCACTGGCGCTTCCAGAACCCACGAGACGAATGGAGGAGGGTCACAGCACCCACCCTTAGCTCAGATAAGAAAGAGTGGTGACGGTCGGATTAAAGAAAACCGACCCACCCCACTGACCGCTCCTCTTCCAACAACGATATTCTTCTTTGTATATGGGGTTTCCCCGTTTGTATAGAACATTCTTCCACACCCTCTTAACAGTATCTTAGTGTCTGTCTGTCTGTTTGACAGCATGGTTATAGCCAAATGCATTGACAGATTGTTTTTACTGTATATCCATATGTGTATAAATGTGCCCAAATTTATTTATATGCATGAATTACAGAAGATAAATTTATATATGTCTAAATAGCACTCATAAAATAATCTAATGAAGATAGATGGTCACAGAGAACGACTACTTAAGCAGTATAATATAATGACGCTCCTGCACCAGTGTCTTAGACCAATAGTTATAAATTACTAGGACGTCAAAGTTTTAAATGACGAATTGTTTATCATATCCATTCTTAAGAAAGCATGGCAGAACAAACTTTAAGACTTGCAGTTGACAATACTCTTAAATTTTTTTCTTCAACCATAATTTTATCAGTACCTGGAATACATTAGGCCTTTCTAAGCTGTATTTGTGACTAGTTAACGTCCAAAGTTAATCAAAACATTTTTCAGAAATAGAGAAAAATGTTGAACTTTGGAAAAAGAAATTATGAAAGTCCGCTTATTTAGGTTTTGTATACAAAGCCCAACTATTACAATTTTGTACTCATAATAACACATACCGAAAGGTTATCCATAACTTCACCGAACATGATCCTCAGATCGCAAAAAACACCCCCGTTCCAAAGTTTCTATAACAGCGTGACTCAGAACTTTTATGTGTGTGTGTACTTACCACCTTAACTAAAGTTGCAAGGTATTTTACATTCAAATGTCTTACACTATATATTCTTTGGTTTTATAAAAACGTTATAAAAACAATTATTGTTCTAAAATATAATAAAAATTGTTTTGCTTTTAGTACAATTTTAATTGTTGAGGGATAGACTGGCTGGAATAGCTACGGAGTGTGTGTGTACTTACTACCTTAACTAAAGTTGCAATGTATCGGTTATTTTACATTTAAATGTCTTACACTATATATTCTTTGGTTTTATAAAAAGTTCTACAAACCATTATTCTTCTAAAATATTATTAAAATGCTTGTGCTTTGAGTTCTATTTAACTGTTGAGTGGCAGACTGGCTCCAATAACCACGGACTGTGCGTACTAAATACATTTACCAAAGTTGCAATATATGGATTATTTTTCATTAAATTTTCTTGAGCAATATGATCTTTGGATTTACCGTTATAAAAATCATTTTTCTTTTAAATATTAGCAAAATGCTCGTGTTCGGAGTAATTTTAAGTCAAAAGTTTAAAATGATAAATTGAAGATTTTTTAGGTGTTTAATAGATGTTTAAAATAAACTTTATTAGTGTAAGAATACGTGCAAAATTTTGTTAATGTATTTGTAATGGTTTTAAAGAATCATAAATTTAAAAAATCCAGGAACAGGCCCATAAAGTACCCGAAAAGAGTTCTGAAACACCTTATCATACTAACTTGACTGTACATAAACCACCATTATCATCAATACCGCCTTACTTACAACTAATGAGTGTGCCATCGAGTGTTCACCAGCTTGATATTGAATTTCCTATACAATTTATGTACATAATCTAACATTGGAGAAGGATTTAGAGTAAATTGACTGTGTGTAACTTACCTTTGCTAGCTCTATCTCGAACATCAAGCTCTCGTTGAGTTTCACTTGTGCCAGACGTCTAACTGCCCCGTACATCTCCGCTATGTCAATAATAATCATTGGAGAGGGTTTTAGAGGAGACTGACTGTGTGTAACTTACCTTTGCTAGCTCTATCTCGAACATCAAGCTCTCGTTGAGTTTCAATTGTGCCAGACGTCTATCTGCCCCGTACATCTCCGTTATGTCAATAACAATCATTGGAGAGGGTTTTAGAGGAGACTGACTGTGTGTAACTTACCTTTGCTAGCTCTATCTCGAACATCAAGCTCTCGTTGAGTTTCACTTGTGCCAGACGTCTATCTGCCCCGTACATCTCCGCTATGTCCACCATGTAACTGTAGTAGGCCTGGACTATGGGGTTGCTCAGCCCCTTCACTAGAAACTCCCGTGACAGTCCCAAGACGGCCTGGTCAATCTGGTCAGTAAATACACCGGTAGTAAACATTTTGTAATTTCAATTTGTTTTCAAATAACTTCTAATCTTAGTATTTCAGCAATTTCAATTAGATATGCACTAACGTACGAGCCCTATAGTTTGAAGTTCAACATTGATTATGGATAACTTGAAACCAGTTTAGGATTATGAATAATTACCAAATTGGTACGTCTCAAAAAATGAAACACAGCGTTTCAACAAGTAAGATTTGCTCTCTTCCTTCGGCTGCTAAAGTATCAGACATGAAGGTTAAGAACTGTTATAACTTGGGCATCAAATTCTGATTTGTTCTTAAATTGTTTATGTTTAGTGTGGTGGTGGATTTGCTTTCAACATACCAGTTTACTGTTTTCGAATTTTTATACTTTATTAACTTTAAATTTTACGATTTCTAAGTTCAAGATGTGAGCGGACACCAGTCTTGACCGTGAGTCTAGCATTGGAGTTGCATATGAAATACAATTTTCTTTCATTTTAATTCCACTTTTATTTGGATATAACAGGATATTTTGGATCTACTCATGTTTTATATAATTAATAGTTAGGCTGTAATTATAGTTTAATATTTGATAGAATTCAAGGTTATGATCAAGAGTCAGACATTTATAACTGTGGCTTATATTTAACTATTTATTATTGTTTTTTTTTTTACCTTTTTGTTGATTATTTTTTAACTTATATTTATTACTAATTCGCTGTTTTTTATTACTTATTTTAACACTGTTTGTTATGTAATTATATATGTATACATTATATTAGTGCTATTAATAATTTATACTCTTTTTAACTTATTACATGTAAAAGTGGTGTAACTCCGCTGGAAGAATAAATAAATAAGTGTACAATCTACAAACATCGTAGGAAAAACATTAAAAATACCAAAGTTGCCATCACTTTAAAGCTTTCAACTGTAAAATATCACTACAATAATTTCAACTTATCTGCACCTGATAGCTTAAGTACTTCAAAGCTAATGCTTTCAAACGGAAATGAACATACCACGTAATGCTTTCCTAAAAAGATATGTGATTTACTAACACTGCGGCCATTCCATTATTGCTTAATTATTGAAAATATAATATTTTTATTCTTTCTGTATTTTAGGAAAATTAAATGAAAAAGTAAGAATTGTCTCATATTTTCTTCTCTTATACTATTCCCTAACCTTTACGTTATACACAAAATCACACCTGGATGACACGTTTGCTGGCATTCTTTAGATCTACGGATACGTCTATCTGGAAGAGACTTCCGCCACCGATAGAGAGGTTTCTCAGTCGTATTTCGGTGTCCAGGAAGCTCCAGCCAAAGTGCCTCCAGTTTCCCAGCACCGGCCAGCCTCCAGCAGCCTCCAGCCTAGATACCGCTGGACTTACTCCTCTGGCATCTATCTTGTCTAAGGCACCGAGAGTCAAATATTAAATAGTGTTATATAATACATTAGGTTTTGCTATAATATGCGAGTGATGGAAAGGTCATTAATAAAACATTGATCCAGAAATCATATATAATCTGTATTATACGAATATATAAAACATTTGTTTAGTCAACTGTATTAGTATTTATAATTTTATTCTATATTTTTATAATTGAAAATTCTTAATTTAAATTATGTATTAGTAAATTTTGTAATTAGTATATATATATTATAATAATAAATATATATATATATATATATTTATTTATACCTATATATATATATATATATATATATATATATATATATATATATATATATATATAATGTAATTTTGTTATAAATTAATGAATAAAACCGTTCTAAAACACAATAGAATTTTAAACCTCATTAATACACTAACAAAAGACAGATATATTTTATACTACACTTACCAAACAGACTGTTTGCAACATAAACAATCTATTTATAATTAATTACTTAGTAAGTTAATTTTAATCTTAATTATAATAATTTAGAAGTTTAATATACATATTTATTATGAGTTTAATGTAACTAATTGCAATTATTTGACATATCATATATGTTTATATTTAAGCTTTGAATTTTTTATAGCCATTTTTAATATGTTTTTGTATTGTATAAATACAATATTGTATACATTGGACAAGTTTTATAATTTAATAGGTACAACATAGAAAATTGCAACTAAATAATCAGTATATTTATGAATTAATTTCGATACAACTATTATACAATGAAGCTATAAAAGATATCTTATCATTTTATAATAAGAAATATACTTTAAACATTTATTTTGTAAAACATCAAAAATGTTGAAATCAGATAAAAAAAACAATCTATAATTAACTACACAAATGTAAAGCAGTGAATTTGATTATATTTCACATAGTATAGTTTAATTCAACGTTGTGTAGTTTAAATTCTTGTGAAATTGAAATAGAATAATAATTCTTAAATCTTAAGTGTTCAGAAGTATTTAATTTGCACTAAATATTATTCAAGTACTAAATATCGACAATTATACCAAGAAAACGTATCATAACCTACTATTTTTAAATCTAAAACATGAGAGAGGTTAACTAGCAGAAATTACAGAACCCCTAGATCTTATAGATCCTTGTGAACTTCGAAAACTTGCAAAAATTTGGTGATTTGAGATCCAAATCATCAATGATGACCATAACGGGTAGAAAGGCCATCTATATATTTGTGAGTAAAAAGACGGATAACTGGAGGGAGATAATGTAAACAAATCCAACAGTTCGGTGAGTAATAAACTTTCCTGCTATTATAAATTTATATAATGTTTTATAAAAATGAAATAAAAATTTAAATACCTTTATTATACATGGCAATCTGTAGTAAAAAAACTAATTATCAAGATTTGTGCACAAATAAAGAGTGCGGAGGAGTAAAAGCCTACAAAGGTTATTAACTAATAATTGAAAATTCAATGTTTAACTGTATGTCATTTAATGATTTAATTATGCTGTGGCTAATAAAAGAAATTGAAACTAAATGCATTGATGGTGCATTGGCTACTATGAACTTAATTACACTTAAAAATACACAAAGCCAATACATAAAAACTTTAATTTATGTGAGGCCTTTCAATAGCATATTTGTGTTTTAAATGTAATTAAGTTAAGTGCCTTCGTATTTATACTATTTTGAAGTAAATTTTAAGTGAAATGAAAATTTGATATTTATTATTGTAGTAATTATCAGTGAATATTATTAACACAGTCATATATATATATATATATATATATATATATATATATATATATATATATATATATATATATATATATATATATATATATATATATATATATATATATGTATATATACACACACACACACACACACACACACACACACACACACACACACACAAACACACACATTTATGTAGAAAAAATAATTACAGTTATATCAGGCCTAAAGTATTATTAAATGTTTATAACCATATTTATTCTAGTATGATACATAAATATTTTTCATTGTCACTGGAAACTATTACTATGCTTCATCCATCCGTTCTAAAATAAATGAAACAGGCATATAAGCTTGTCAAAGTACTTATGGCAATTTAGTGCACAAACGATTACCTTCATCCAAACACAGGGAAAACAAATGTTTCATTGTCTTGTATGGGTTAGGTTCATCTGGTGTTGACTCTTCGAAAAGGATAGCCTTCAACTGATCTTCCACTATTTCGTTAACTTGGATGAACGAAAAGTTACTTGACTGAAATCATGTTTTAACCATTATAATAACACTAACAAGATATTTACAATAAAAATATTGCTTATGTTTTTATATCTGGATCATCAGATGTTTATTGTCAGATAAACAACCAAATATTATAGATGTTGTAAAAACGTGACAAAATGTAAATTTCTCATTGATATATTGAAACGTGCCTGAGACAGTTAGTACTATGTCATAATGAGATACATTTAATGTAAGGAAGTTTTGTTAAATTTTTATATTAAACTTATCACTACAAGGAAATAAAAATTCATTTACACCTAATGTTACACGTACCTTTGTGACACTTCCGAGATAATCGTGAAAGGCATTTACTACTTTAAAAATTAAAGCCTCATCTTGGGTTTACAGTCGTGGCAGAGTAATCACTCGCAATTATCTTGTGCGCTTTTTCAAACAAAATATAATATTAAATTTAAATACTACTAATCCTATGCCCGTCGTGTCTTGATTAATTCACCTCTGTTCCATTGTACAAATGAGATAATCTGTGTTCTGTTGAATAACATAAATAAACCAAAACCGGTTTCAAATATTAATACGTAAATTTTAATCTCAGAAAAAATACACGTTTATAACCCATAAAATACAAGTGCACAGAGTGCATTGGTAGAGCAAATGCATGTGTAATAAATAAATGTTCTATTGTTAAAAACTTTAACGATGTTAAATAATTAGGAATAAATGTTGATTCTTATGTCAATTGCAAAATTCATTCAACAAAATTAATAGAAAACGTATCAGCACACTTAGATATATTTCTATTTCCCACAGAACAAAGCAGTACAAAGATCTTGAGAATTATGTACTTTGTCATGGTACAAACCAGGATTGGATATGGAGTGATCTTATGGGGTAATACATATGAAATCTCCCTAAATATTATATATTTTCAACAAAATTATTTTATAAGATTAGTTTAATTTTAAAATAATTTAAGCCCTCATTCCCATTATTCTTACCACAAAATGTTTTTAAACTATCTATTCTTGTTCAAAGTTCTGAAATTGATTTATGATAAAAGTAAAAATCTTCCCCAGAACGAAAATACTTATGAGCTATGGCTGAGGTATATCAACCTCTATACAGTTTCTAAGGAATGCAATTCATTCTTCACAAGAACTTTTAACTTTATAGAACCTAGAGTTTTTAGTGAATTGCCAGAAATTACAAACAATTCAACTAATAGAAAAATATTCCTTTTAAAGTAAAAATAAATTTTTGCTTGATGTTGACTGATTTTGAGCAAATACTGCTCATACAGCAATGATTATACACTTTTGAACATGTTATATAATTGAGTCTTGAGATTTATTTTGGATTATAGTTATTTTTAAAGGTGAAATGAACTAAAACAGTATTAGCAGGAAAAAGGGTTATTTTATTGTTAATATTTTACATGGTAAATTTTAAGTGATACTTATATTTTTAAGTAATGGCGTAGATTTATATTTAGTGTTAGACCGCACTAAAAGTAATAATTGTTGTTTAACCACTCATTAAATATTGTATTACTAACGATGATACCTCTAAACAGGCTTAGCTATAGATGCCCTAAATTTCCTCAAATTATGTGCTGTATATATTGATATTTAGTTGTAGAATTAGCGATTAATTGAATATTTTACTTATTTGTTTGTCTACAACTGTTAGTTAATTTAATTTATGTTTCATATGTCAGAACATCTGCAACATATAAAACATATGTTCTAGATGTGTGTGTGTGTGTTCGTGGGTTGCTTTTTGGTAAACATTATTATGGAAAATAATACATGTTTCGATATTAAAATAAAAGTAAAGGATTTAACATGAGAAATAAAGTCACCGGAAGATGATTTTCGAAACGCCACGAATACTTGAGATAGGCTACTTGCTAGGGAGGTGTCGCTCAGCAGTCGCGCATCCAAGGAGCCGCCCCACACTTCGTTGCTTGATTCGGTTATCTAATTCTAAGTGATATTTGCTTTAAGACCTTGACAAGGCCATGGTCACCCTATCGGTGGACCTTTTCAAAATACAACCGGACTAACGTAGTCAGATTTAAATAAGTTAATTTTTTATATTGAAGTTTAAAGTGATTAATGTGTACCATTTATGTAAATCTAATTAGAATAATAGCCGTAATAAGGGTTTAGATTAACAGTTTTAAATAAAGGTTATTTTAAAATAATACAATTATATACATATAAAAGTGTGTATACAATTTGTTAAAGTTAGCTTACAAACTGGACGTACCAAATAATCACGTAGTTCTGCAGATTCCAGGAATTTCCCGCAAGCAAATTTGTAGAAGTCATCGCAGGGCCTGACAGACGGATCCATGTAATTCAGGATTCTATCGGCTGACAAAAATCAATGTAAAGCTTGTTAGAACAATTTTATTATATATATATACTATACTATAAATTATATTAGTTTATACATTTACTATATATAGTAAATACATATACAGGGTGGTTATAAATTATTGTACACATTTTAAGATTGAATAAATAAATAACCAATCAACTTAAAAACATGGAAATTGTTTTATTAAATAGCAAATTTAAAACAGTTTTATTAAAAATGAAGGACAAAAAGATTACTGTTACTCATACTTTTACAAGGAAACTAAACTAATTCCACGTGCTCTCCGAGGTTTGCACGCAAAGTTTGTAGTCTAAATTCAACCTCACACCATGTGTTTCTGAGCATTGCTGGAGTTATGCTTCCAATAACCTCTCGAACTCTGTTCTTGAGTTCCTCAATATCTTGAACTTTTTTGGCGAAGACTCTGTCCTTGACATAGCCCCACAAAAAACAGTCTAAGGGTGTAATGTCTGGGGAATGTGGAGGCCAAGGAATTGGACCATCCCGTCCAATCCAACGACCAGGAAACGTGTCATTTAGGTAGTCACGTACTATCTTACCCCAGTGTGGAGGGGCACCATCTGCCAGTAAACATTTGGTTGTCTATGCTCAATATGCGGTATTGCAAAAAGTTCAAGCATGTCGAGGTATACCTCTTTAGTGACTGTTCTGCGAAGAAAAAGGGTCCTATCACTTCATCTATAGCCAATGCACACCAAACGTTTATTTTAGGGCTGTCTCTTTCTTGTTCTCGAACATTATGAGGATTTTAAGTACCCCAAATCCTACAATTGTGTCTATTCACCTTACCAGAAACATGAAAGGTTGCTTCATCAGAAAAAATTACTTTTTTCAAGAAACTGCTTTCTCCAATGTTTATTGTTTGTTCTTCGAGGTCAAGTAATCTAACAGCAAAATCGTAGCGTCGAGGTTTATCGTTAGGTTTTAGTTCATGTAATAACTGAATTTTGTATGGATGGAGCTTAAGGTGTTTGTGCAAAATTTTTAAGACTGTTGATCGAGGTAATCCTAATTCCAAACTTGCACGCCGAGTATACTTACCAGGGCTCCTCGTAAACAATTCTCTTACTTGATCAACAATAGCTTCAGAAACTGGAGGTCTACCAGCACCATTTCTATGTTGGACACTTCCCGTCTGTTCAAACTGCCTATACCAGCGTTTTATAGAATTGTTACTCGGAGGATTGCGGCCATACTCTAAACGAAACCTTCTTTGAACAGTTAATACAGATCTGCTTTCATGAAACCAAAGAACACACCTTGCTTTTTCTTGCACACTAGCCATTTTGATACTGAGGGAGGTTAGTTTAGTGTTTGTTTAGTCAACTGTAATTAATAGCTGGTGTGGAAAGATCCATTGTTGACCAGCTGACTATGTCACAACACAAGTCATTAAGAAGAATCATACCTTACACCCACAGTTTAAGTGACATTTTTACTTTCTTTTTATAACTACTTTTTATAATTATTGTAATGTGTACAATTATTAATTTTAAGTCAGTATATAAAACTGTTTTAAATTTACAATTTAATAAAACAATTCCCATGTTTTTAAGTTGATTGGTTATTTATTTATTCAATCTTAAAATGTGTACAATAATTTATAACCACCTTGTATATTAATATTTGGTTTAAACGCATTGCTTTTAATAAACTATGTTTGTGACGAATGAGAATTTTTGTTCTTGTTAGAATTTATAGGTTTTGTGGTACGTAAAATTGTGTAACTATTTGATCATGATATAATTTTATTTTTCTGGCGTTTCTTTGTGAGTCAAGTTCAAGAGCATAGAAAAGGTGATGATAGCTTAAAAGCGTATTTCCAGCTTTTAAAACGTATTAATTATTAAAACTTTAAAACACTCTGTCGATAATTGCATGCTCTTTTGTGCTTTATGATAACATTTCAAGACCAACTGAACATCGAAATAACATCCTTGTTAAGGACATGAGACCTTCTTAAAATCATGCCGTCTGTCCTGTGATAATTCGATATAAAATTCTAAGAATGAAACTAGATTCCTCTTGGTCTAAGACAAATATGGTTTGGGGGTTTTAACAGTTAATACTATAGAAATAAAGTCCATAATATGTTAATTATTTCTCATTACGATACATAACGTATTTCAGCATAAATACGCTTTGAAATCTTGTACCTATTTTTACTCTTTAAAATTCTTTCTATAGTACCCTTTGTAAGGTTTTGTAGGGTTGGTTTAGTTTTAAGATTAAGGTTGTGACATATTTTTGAACAAGGGTTGCTGTGAGAGGATTTAATAATAGGTTAGATTGGCAGTACAAATACCCTCAAATGAACCAACACATTTATTTGTGACAACATTTCATTAAATTGATTAATGATTGCGTCAATCGACATATTAAAGCACAAAACTTAATGTCTTAATACTTTGAAGACATATTTAATATTAAATTATTCATTACAATAATTTATTTTGAATTTAATTCATTATAACATTACTAGTAATTTTGTAGTGTTGCAATAATAATGAGTTCATGGACTAACATGAGAAACTTTCTTTAAAATAGCTAAACATTTACATGAATTTATATTTTCGAAATTGTGAACATTTAAAATAGATATGGAATTGAAAATGATTAATGAACCCTAAAATATACTAAGTTCTTAAAATTACTTACATTTTATTCACATTACACTTATTACGCCTAGAGATATTTTTCCGCACACGAACACAAACACTCCCGAACTTCACTTTTCGAATTCCCGGCCTCTACTTCCACCTCTCCTCCTTGTTTCTTCAGTTTTGATGTTCTTCTCCCGCCAGCTCATTGACCACGCCCTCTGCCAAATCTCTCCATCATAATTGGTGAGTAACAATTTTCCATATCAGCATGGCTGTCCCTTACATTGTCGCACGGTTTTTTACAAATAAGCATTTCTTGTTGTTCACCATTGGGCGTCTGGGCGGATGTGCGTATCTACTTACATCCGGAGGATGTTTGTCTCGAATTGCAATACGAGACTTCCTTTCCAGCAACTATCTGTACATCTATTCTATGAATTTTATTTTACTAATAATACATATGTCTTACATTCCCCTGGCATTAATGACGATTCTACCTACGAATCGTACTTATAGTCTAATTAAGGTTATCCATTGGGTAGTCACGTTCATGTACTGTAGGCTTCAGGAATTTTATTTTGATGTTGTTAATGTGGATGAAGTAGAGGTCTATAAAAAGAAGTAGTGTTTATTATAGAAGTCCAGGCTAATAAAATGTACAAAATGAGTTCCATGTTGTATTACTATGTTTTTTGTCGTCGTGCTTTAGCTGGAAGTGGTGTTGTCTTTGTAGATTGTGAACAAAGCAGGTGAATGCGCAGTAGCTCGGAGAGTAGGTAGTGTTGTTGTGTTGAGAATGCTGTGTAGACATCTTCCTTGTTGTCTGCCAAGTCATGTATTTGGTGTTATGTCGCAATGTCACAACACCATTCGAAGAAATCTCCGACGAACGTGAGCGACCTTCTGTTTCTATCTGGTTGCTGTCTTTGGATGAATGGGAGGTGTTCTGCTACCATTTGTTGATGTATGATGGTTTGTAATGTGGAAAGGTTGTTCTGTATCTTGAAATAGGTTTGGGAGTTGTTGAGGTTTTTAGGGCAGAAATTTAAAGAGGGTTCGTTTTTAGGTAAATTTTGCTGTGTGTGTTGAAAGGAATTTTTTATGTAATAGGGATGGAAACTGATATAAGGTAGTGTCTGAGGCATTGGAGTAAAGTACGCTCCTGTGAAGATTTGTACTAGAGGCTTATTGGGTTCTTCTATGTTGTGGGTTGATGTGCTGGCAAGGTGGTCGAATGAGGCATGGCAAGTGCTGTGAGTAGTAGAAGGAAGTGCTGTGAAGACTTCATTTTTCTCGTGGGTGGTCGGGATCGGTTAGAGTGCTGTAGACTGGTGTCTTGTAGATTGGTGTCTTGTAGACTGGTGTCTCAGGTTGTAGTTGGCTTTTTGGTGTCGTAATTCTAAAACTTAATATCTACAGGTTACATATACATTTTAGTTTAATATTTTATAATTAATACACATTTATGTCTAAGGTTTTTATTTACAGAAATCTTTTAATGACCTCTCGATGGTGTGTCGTATTTCCCTAGCTCTATGTAATAAATGTTTTTTACTAAGCATCTTAATCTTTAGTGTTCTTAAATAAGGTTCGAAATTATGTTATTTTATCATATTACAAAACGATACTACGCACCTTTGTTTCTGAGGATATGTAATAACCCTTCTTTGTGCTTATTGTCCATAGTCCCATTATTATGATCATAATATATGTTGCCTAATCAAGGCTGTATAGTTTGTTAATGAGCAATATTGCCGTGTTAATACATGCAATTTAGATATATGCTACTTTCCTTCAATGGTATATTAGCTATGTAATATTTAAACATGTCATTTAAGTCATTTACATGTCATATATTGAAGTATTTTGTTTATCCTAGGATTATATAATACAGAAAATCTACGTCTCTTTTTTTGAGATGCATCTCAGGAATATTGAGTCCTTGTAGGGTATATTATTTTAACACTGCTATCTACTAACTTAAATAAATATGATATATGTAGTACACTTTATCATATTTTATATTCTTTATTACTAGGCTATGTATACACGTATCCCTCAGGTAAGTATAATATGTACGTTGTGTCAAGTTAGAGTACGCTTTGTTATTGTAGTAAACGAGTACGTGGGAAACCTTACTTGCATACTAAGCTGTCTGAACCACCAGGGCCCTTGGCGACCCAGACCGCTGGGTACAAGGCAATGCCCCCCTAGTCATAGTCACAACATAGTCGGTGTAGTATAGCGTGGGAAGTTAGTTGAGTTAGCAGAAAAACTTATCTGCCTGGGAGACATACCAGAGTCACGGTCAAGTCTTACTAGCCAGTCTAAGTACGGTTACCGTGGGTTACAGGCTCTGCTCGTGTCGTGTCGTGTGTGCTGTGTTAGTGTCCTGTGTATTGGGATTATCTATACCAATATCTTTGGTACGTGTAACCTATCACTTAATCACTAAATTACAGTAAAACCTCACATTAAAATACAAAGTTAGGCGTTTTAATTTCTAAAACTTTTATGTCTTTATTCTCTATCGTTTTCCGACACAACATCGAGATTTTAATATACATTTTTATTTCTGTTAGACTTACTTCAGTGACTCTCAAGGTTATATAACGTTATAATGAATCATTCAAACCGTAATCAAGATAACCGGTCTCTCAACTCCTGGAGTATAATACCTATTCTTTAAAGCGATTTCTTGCGTGACTATGTGGTAGCTTTTTAACCTCATATATTATGAAAGTATTGGGAAGATACTTTTCACTCTCTTCAAATTTTACTACTAGGCAGTGAGTGCACAGTTGATGTTCATGAGAAATATTGTATATTTTATTCTTGAATATTTTATTATTGCTCAAGGTCCCTTCATATTTGTTTTATATTCTCTTATAGAATAATTTCATTCTAGCAACATGTATTGGTTGTTCTGTTAACCTTCCCCTGTGGTAAATTTCTACTGCATATGTCACTTCGTTAATTATTTTTTGACAACGAAAGGACCTCTAAATGGTGTTTGAAATTTACTATATTTTTTTTGTGTGGTCTTTCGGGAAATGGACCAAGACTTCATCGCCGGGGTTTAAATCCAAATGAGTTTTGTCACGGTCAAAGTATTTCTTTTGCGCTTCCTGGGCTTTTTTCATGATTTTCGGCATATCTTTGCGTATTTGCTCTAAATTTTCTATATTTTTCCAACACCATTTTTTCGGGATTAACTTGTAAATATATACAATCAGACGGTAAGTTAGCTTCGTAACCAAACATGAGGTAGTGCGGTGTGTAGCCTGTTGAAATGTTTACAGACGTGTTGTAGGCAAATGTAACTATTTGTACATATTTTGACCAAGTTTGGGGTTTTTCCACAACGTAATGAGATATTGCCTTTATTAGCGTGTGTTGTATTTTTCAACCGCACCTTGTACTTGTGACATATAAGCAGCGCCTGGCCTTTGTTCAATCCCGAGTGCATTTAGTAACTGTGAAATTAACAGAATTCATAAAGTGTGTTCCTCTGTCATGATTAATAATTTCTAGGAAATCCAAATGTGCAGAATAGATTTAATAATTTTTGCGCTACTGTGTTCGCATCTGCATTTCTACAAGGGACGCAAATGCCATTCTAGTGCAGGCATCGGTTTGCAACTAGGATATATTTGTAACCATTACTTTGTGTAATATTACCTACAAAGTCTATTGTTATTCTGTCAAAGGGTTTTATGGAGGGTGCAATAGGTTGTAGTAGGCCGTAATTTTTGTTCGTTTTTTGGCCTACGTAGTTGACATTCTTCACAAGTTTTTGTATATTGGAGGATATCACGGTACATATTCGGCCAGTGATATCGTAATTTTATTTTTGAAGCTGTTTTGTAATGTGATAAGTGTCCACCCGTGTAGGGGTTGTCATGGAATATTTTTAATATTTCTTGTGTTTGTTTTTGGGGTATAGCCAATAAGTTTCTAGTTTCTCGTCCGTTGAAAGTTTTGAAATATAACAATCCATCTATTTCTTCGTAATGTCTTGAAGCCCGTCTGATTTTTTTATTTACCGCCTCAGGTGAGATCATCGCAAGGCGTATTTGTTTCAAATAACTGTCTTGAGCTTGTAGTAGGGGTAGATTTGTCTGTATTAAAGTATTGACAGTTAAACACACGTCCGTAAATTCTTCATCCAAAGGTTGTTCTAAAGGATTTCTGCTTAAGGCGTCTGCTAACACGTTTTTTAGCACCACGTTTATGTTTTACTACAATGTCGTAGTCTGTTAATGACAGTGCTAATCTGTGTTTAATCTAGTGGAAGTGTGCTTAAAATTTTTATAAAACTGTAATGCGGCACAGTCCGTATAAACTGTTGTTTGTCTACCAAGCGTGAATTCTCTGAAGTAGTTCACAGCATAGGTTAGCGCTAACATTTCACGTTCAGCATTGCTGTAACGCATTTGGGTATTTGAATATTTTTTTGACATGTAATAAATTGGGTACATTCTATTATTTTCTTCATCTAACTGTACTAACGCTGCTCCGCATCCAATCAAACTGCTATCTACATAAATGTGTGCTTCCCTGTTGTCCTTCCATGTGATAGTAATGGTGGGTTTGTCAAAATTTGTTTGATTTTTATAAAAGCCTGTTCACATAGATCCGTCCATTTAAATGCCATGTTTTTAATTTGAATCTTTTATTATCTCAGTAAGGGGTTGTGCTATTTTGGCATAATTTTGGATGAATCTGCGGAAGAATCCTGAGCATCCTAAAAATTGTCTCACTTGCCTTACACAAGTTGGTCTTTTAAATTCGGTGATAGCTTCTACTGACTGTTTTTGGGGTAAAATGCCTTCTCCAGATACCTCGTGTCCTAAAATGTTTACACTTTTGTAGAGAAATTTACACTTTTTTGTATTTAGTTTCAAATTAGCTTTTTCTAGTTCTTCTAATATAGTTTCTAGATTATGTAAGTCATTTTCAAATGAGTCACCATAACAAATTAGGTCATCTACGTAACAGATGACTTTATTATTAAAGGTGACGGTTTAATATCGCATTCAAGGCTTTACTAAATAATGTGGTTGAAGTTGAAAGTCCCATCGGCAGTCGGCAAAACTGTAGAAGGTCTATCCGGAGTTTTTATGGCTAGGATATGCCTATCTTCTTTCCTAACCTCCATGGAATAAAATGCATTTTTAAGGTCTAATTTTGTAAATGTGTGCGCTTTGTTCAAAGAGCTTAAAACCAGGTTTACTGAAGGAATGGGGTGGGCATCTGTTTTCAACTGTGCATTAACCTTCCTGAGATCAGCTACCATTCTGTCGCTTCCATCTTTATTTTTCACTAAAAATACTGGCCTTGCATATTCTGTGTAATCCTGACATCCCTCTAATATTTTTTGCTTGTACTAAATCGTCCAATAATTTGTTTAATTTTTCCCTTTCTGTTTTACTCTGCCTATACGGTGGTGAGTTTACAGGTTTCGTATTTGGTTTTAATTCGAGTTGAACAGGAGGTAATGTTTGCAGGAGTTAAATCGATTACCTTTGTTGTAAATATGTGTCTGTATTTTTGTAAAACGTCCAAGGACTTGTTTGTGTTCTTGGAGGGTTAAATGTGGTGAGATATCAAATACTATGCCGTCCTTATCTGTCAATATTGTTTTTTCCTGTGTCACTTTTAGTGGGATGGTGTTCCAGGGTAGGCTGTGCTTCAAGAGTTGGGTAATGTATATGTCCTATCGTAGTATGTGCGGGTATCCTTTTTGGGAAATTTGATGCGTTATAAATATTTACAATTGTATCTGTACCATCTTCCCCTTCTGTAAGATATGCATGACATTTCTTTTTTATCTTAGATTCCTATCTGTTTCGATGGCTGGTTCGAGACTCTATACCTTTTAAAGAGCTAATCCTAATGTGATTCTGATGTGTGTTACCTGTATAATTTTAGTGATTGTGGGCTGTTACCTCTGTATTACTTGCTGTACTTCTAATTCCTGTGTGTTTTTTTTAAAATTCTTGATGTCTAACTCAAGTATTACTTTGCCAACTGTTCATATGGCGTTTTGTTGAACCCAAACTGTTAATAGGTATATGGTAATCAATCTGATATTTGGTATTTTTATTTATATTTTTAGTTTAACTCCACGCAGTTCTGAAATAGGAATATGTTTCCCTACCAATATAGGGCTGTTTAGATCAGGTGTCACATAAACGTGGTCTTCAAGTATTTACTTTGCCAATTTTTTATGGCGCGAATCTTTGTTGAACCCAAAACTGTTAATGGTATACCGTTAGCCGATATCAACGAGGGTATGTTGCTAGTATTTAATTTTGTTTCACAAAAACTAGAGTCTGCTCTAATAATGTTTATGTTACATCCTGTAGCTATAATGCAGGGTACTGGATGTCGAGGGTTTGTGGTCAAGGCAAGGTACGTCTATTGTTAGGACAGGTTATCTTCTTCTTGCGTTTTATTTCGCAATTAAATATGAGTTCATAAATATCCTCTATAATAAATGTTTTATTTTTCCTCGGTCTGTGTTGCTCTATGTGATTTGCAAAAGTACTTATCTTCTGTTTCTTCTGTTGCTCTATGTGATTTAAAATCTGTATAGTGTCTATCTCAATGGTTTCTTCCAATCCAGTATGTGTGTTTTACCTCCCCCATACTACAATCTGGGTCCTGTTTTACGTGCGCTACTCCTTTTAATACACTAGGTTTTATCTGTCGTGGTGAAATTTTCTGAGACTGCAAGGTTTCTTGTAAAGCTGGGTTTATTTATATTTGTTGTCCCCGAGGGGTTTGGTTCACTTAGGGTTGGGGTTGGATTGAACGCAGATTTAAGTTTCATGGTGTCTATAGGCTTCTGCATAATAGGTTGTTTAAATTTCTTGCATCTTCTTTAAGGGTGGGAATTCTTGATTATAATCTATGGCTTTAAATGTCACTTCTGAACTGGTCTTTCCAGGGATTGATAGTGGTAGTACTTTAGGGTTAGTTGGAGTAAATGTCATAGACTTTATACATTTGTAAGTTTGTCGATTCCTTTGGTTAAGATCTATGGTGTTATTTGTTTTCGCTTTTGATAAGGGGGAAGTTCGGTAAGGGTTAGTGTGACCTCCCCCTATTTCCCGTTTTTTTTGATGATTTTGTTTATAATAATTAGACTTGTAACATGATTCGATATTGTGGTTTGTTCGCTTGCAGTACCTGCAGAACAGGTCTTGTGTATTGTTGTTTTAGGTGCCAAGCGGTTACTTTGGGGTTGAGAAGTTAATGAACGTTGCTTGAACCAACATTGTTCAGTGTTATGGTTGTCTTTACGGCAAATAGTGCAATAACCTATTTTGTCTAGCAGGTTGTATTTGGGAAGAGGTTTTGTCTTCTCCTATCACTGAAAGTAACGTGTTTAATCATAGGTGGCCTTTGGGTTTGTTTGGGGTAGTTTGGGCTTTCCATATGTCTATTCTGGTGAGGACTAGCTGTTCTATCATATCTTGGCTTATATTTTGAGTTTTCATACGGGGATGGAGACCTTTCGTACCTGTGGTTATGATTTGAAATTTGGTTTGTAGTTAGGGTAGCTACTAAATTGGTTAGGGTGTTAACTTCTGCTTGTAGTTTATGGATGATGTTTTGTTCATATAAGGGTGTACTATAGGGTCTGTTTTGCTGCAACCCTATTGTATCTTTCTTTGTTTTTTCATTTGTGTTAGAACTAGCTGTTCTGTAATTTTTTAAATTAGTCTCTAGATCACTTAAGGTGTCGTTTTTTCAGGCCTATAACTCGTTCACAGATTTCTGGTTTTAGTCCCTGTATGATAAAATGTATAATTTGCTTGTCCTGTATTGTAGGGTCATATCTTTCGGCATGTTGTTAATATATCTAAAAAATAGGTTAGTGTTGGCTCGTTCTCTCCCTGTATTTTGTGTTCTAAAATCATTTGTAGACTCTGGGTTTTGTGCTAATGGAGTGAAAGCCTCTATGAAACTTTTAGCAAGATGATCCCATTGTATAACTTCCCCTCGTTGTTTTTGCTTGTATATTTGAACCAAGTTAGTGCTGTGCCTGATAAATTGCGCTGGGAATAAATTAACTTTAGTGTTGTCTTGTCCATCTGTTTGAAGTTGCTGCCACTAGGAATTTTGTCTAAAATATCTTGTGGATTTTCGCTCTGGAGACCTGTGTAAGTCCCAGCAGATATTAACGGTATGTTTTCCCCATGGTTACTGTGTTCGTTCTGTCAGGTAGTGTGAGTGGCTCGTAATGTTGTGCTAAGGTTGGGGGTGCTTGTGTCTTGATGTCCGCCTCAGGGTTATGTACTATGTCGTATAAATTTGTTCTCTGCACTAGAAAATCCTCGATTGTAGCTAGATCCTTATAGTTTTCCCTGTCCTCTTCACTTAGGTGAGTTTTTCGTGTAGTTAAATTATTAAATATGGTTTTAAATATTAGGGTGACTTGCGCTTATACGTGTTAAGTTCTTAAGTGCCGCTAGGATAGGTCTGAGGTCTGCTACAGTGTCTGTGTCTCTAGATAGAATTCCATTTTCATTTAATATTTTTATTATGTCACTTTTGGAAGTCCTATATGTGTCTAATGGTATTAAATCTTCACGTAGTATGGTTTTCCATTTAATTATACATGTCCCATTGACGTACCTCGTTTAGTTTACTTGGCGTTACTCTAATTACGGGTTTGAAAATATTTTTGAGTTATTGGAAATTTAATTTGTCTTTTAGGTAAATGAGTGGTTTTGGTCACTGAAGTAGGCTATTTTAGTTAAATACTTTCTTATAAATATTATTTAGTTCTAATTTATACCTAGCCTATGAAACTATGTGCTCGCCCATGTGAGGAATTTGAATGCCAATCGAGTTTTTAGCGCCTCCACCATGTAAGGTTTTGTAGGGTTGGTTTAGTTTAAGATTAAGGTTGTGACATATTTTGAGCAAGGGTTGCTGTGAGAGGATTTAATAATAGGTTAGATTGGCAGTACAAATACCCTCAAATGAACCAACACATTTATTTGTGACAACATTTCATTAAATTGATTAATTGATTGCGTCAATCGACATATTAAGCACAAAACTTAATGTCTTAATACTTTGAAGACACATTTAATATTAAATTATTCATTTACAATTTATTTTGAATTTAATTCATTATAAACATTTACTAGTAATTTTGTAGTGTTGCAATAATAATGAGTTCATGGACTAACATGAGAAACTTTCTTTAAAATAGCTAAACATTTACATGAATTTATATTTTCGAAATTGTGAACATTTAAATAGATATGGAATTGAAAATGATTAATGAACCCTAAAATATACTAAGTTCTTAAAATTACTTACATTTTATTTCACATCACACTTATTACGCCTAGAGATATTTTTCCGCACACGAACACAAACACTCCCGAACTTCACTTTTCGAATTCCCGGCCTCTACTTCCACCTCTCCTCCTTGTTCTTCAGTTTTGATGTTCTTCTCCCGCCAGCTCATTGACCACGCCTCTGCCAAATCTCCTCCATCATAATTGGTGAGTAACAATTTTCCATATCAGCATGGCTGTCCCTTACATTGTCGCACGGTTTTTACAAATAAGCATTTCTTGTTTGTTCACCAATCGGCGTCTGGGCGGATGTGCGTATCTACTTACATCCGGAGGATGTTTGTCTCGAATTGCAATACGAGACTTCCTTTCCAGCAACTATCTGTACATCTATTCTATGAATTTTATTTTACTAATAATACATATGTCTTACACCTTATACTTATATAATTATACATCTATACATTTTATTTATACTTAAAAGAATACATATAAACATATTATTCGATAATTAGTTATCCTTATAATTCTATCTGCATGCATTTTATTTATACTTATATAACACATATAATGTATACACATATAACATAAGGGTCAGTGATATGGTTGCTAAAATATCTTTCATAAAAATAGAATCAATAGTTCATGATCTGCGGTCCCTTAAACATTAGCACAGTTTTAAGGTAAAATCTGCTTAATCTAATCTTGTAATCGGATGATAAATAATGCCTTACCAGCTGTCTTACATTCATCTGTCTCGCATACGGCTCGGATTGATTCACCTGAAAATTATAATAGTTTAGTATTATATAAGTCTGAATTATCTGTCTGATTCACTGACTTACTCACTCATGTATTTACTTGCTGAAACATGGTATTGGGTACTTCAAATTCATTTTGAATAACGAAATTTCAACAATCAGAGGCTTTTAGAATTTTTAAAAGGTGAGCCCGTTTGGAAGGTTTAAAGATTATTTACTTTTTGATAAGGGGAAGATTTTTGGGAGGGAGTTACTGTTTTTCCTATAGGGAACAAAGGGAATATAATTTACTAATTTGTTGTAATGGAGTCAAAGAAATCTAAAACATTTGTAACATGGAGTTGTGTAAGTTATAGGGTGATTAGTAAAATTCATCTTACTTTTTTATCACTCTGTACCGATTGTATTAAATAGTAATTTTGGGGTAACTGGATTACTGGTGGAAGGAGTAGGCCCAGAAGAATGATGAGGACTGGACAGTACAAAAAGCTTTCTATCAGCGAGGCGCGCATCGCAGATGGGAGAGTTTGATAACGAAATTGAGAGGTGGGGTGAGGTAGACGTGCCGTACCTCCCGTCTCAGATCTGTGGTAGTGGTAACGATATAAATCATTTGAAAGTGTTTAGAGTTGTTTCTTGCTAATCATCATCGAATCTGCGGATGCTTTCAGCAATTTAATTCTTTAACACTGAAGAATATCTTTAATTGTCTAACACTGAAGAATATCTAATATTCTCTAACACAGAAGAATTTTTATAGTACAAATATTGTTGATATTTAAAGTAAAGTAAAGAAATTAGTAACAGAATAGAATTGAATTTCGAAGATAATTCAAAGTGAAGTATTGCTAGATCAGATTAGAATGTGAAAGTTTTGAATTGTGAAAATTGAATAAAAGACAAACTGTGAGTGTTGTACCTTTTATATTGCATATTTTATATTTGAAAAATATATTGCAAGTTTGAAATTTATAAATTTCAGAAGATTTTCGTTTCCTTTTTGAACCTTCACAAAACTTGAATTTCAAAGCTAACCCCTCATGTGGCAGTAAAACAGTGCTACTAAATTTTTACTAAATGTGTGTTTGACTAGGCCCAGAAATATAAAACATTACTTAGTGCTTTATAAAATTGCCTTTTAACATACTTAAATTACCTATTAATTTAGAGGCGTTGTATTGGTAAAACTAACATTATTTCAGATTTTGAAATAACTTCTGGTTTATCAGATTCCAAAGATAAACATTTAGGCTATTATTAGTAATTTTGAAAACGGTAAAAATGTTGTAAACATATTTATACTTGAATGGGATATACATAGACAAATATTTTGGTATGAAACAGAAAATCTCATTGGTTGTTTCCAAAGGTTTATAGTTATCACAGTTACCAGAGCATTAACATTATAACGTGTTTTAACAATTTCACCCGTATATGTATGACACAATATTGTAATAAAACCTAAACCAAAATTATCTAAGATTATTTTACTGAACACACTTCACCATGTTGTTTCCCATGTACATTAAATGGCGGTAACTATTGAGTTAAAATAACTCATTACGCTATGAAAACAACAAAACGTACCTTAATCAATAATTACTTTATGACGGTTAAATAAGATGGTAGAAAGCCATCAATAATTTCATATGCAAACAATATATGCTTGTGTTTAAATAAATCTTAAATAAAAAGTTTAATTATGCACTTACTGCAGCGCGCGTATGTACTAAACTCGAATGGCATGAACTACCTAAGAGGTTAGCGCCTCAACTTTTAGACCTAGAGGTCCGGATTCGAACACGGTATGTTTCGCATTCCAAGTAATTAATTATTTTACCTTAGCCTGAAGTAATGTGACGAGCGATTCCCAGGTCTTGCTTTCAGCCGCCAATAAAAATCTAAATATTTAAATAAATCCAAAACAATGTCATAAATCAGTACATTGTGCCCACTTCAGTAGAATTAAATGCAGAAAAATAGGTGCTTTTGATATTTAAATTAGACAGTATAGCTAGATTTCTGACATTTTGCCATCGTTATTTGTTACAAAAGGTATAACACAACGTTTCGAGGATTGGAATCTATTCTATTCATCACATGAGGGGGGAGGTTATGAATACATACAAAAATAAAGAACAGACAGAAGAAAGTAATGGAAAGATTTTTGTTTTCTTCCAAACCTCGAAAAGTTGTGTTATACCTTTTGTTACATACAACGATAGCAAATGTCCTAGTTACTGTTATCTTTTCAAACCTTCCATCGTTAATAACATATGTCCAGTGTTCATGTTCTAGACTTCTAGTCTTCTAATATCCCTATTTATAATTACAGCTGTAATGGCGAGCCAAGATATTGGGGCCGCGGTGTGTGAATCGACATCGACGTGAAAGGAAATTATTTATATTTGTTTAATGATTACTTTCGCAGGCATAGAACATAGAACATTTCATAAAACATTGGAACCATTAGGCCCACCCCCAAGATATCATTTAAGTTCATTAATTATGATGAAATAATTAAATGTATTCCTTTAAAATTACAAAATACAGTATAAAATATACAGTATAATGAGAAAAAAATTAACAAACCGGAATATTAGTTGACCACAATTACAAGTATGTGTGGCCAACTCTAACCTAAAAACAACTTATTACACTATTTTGGCAGCAACGTGGCAAGTAATCATTTTATTTTAACATATAAAAGTGGCGTTTGTGAGTGTTATTTGTTACAATTAACCTTCTAAGTAAACTTCGCAAATGTAGTATTTATTACTAAGAGATTTCCAACCTCACGTGTTTCGTACATTCGGTAAACTCTCAAGGTGTGTATGAAGTGGAATTTGAAAAGTTTGTAAAGGTTGGAAGAAAGTATGATACTTAAGTACTGTTAATAACTACATTTTGTTTGTTTTTCTATCTGAATAATTAAAACATCGAATCTATTAACTACGGGAAAGTGTTTTAATCATTAAAAGCTGCATAGTCATAAAAGAAAATTAATTTCCTTCATCAATTGTCATTTGGAAGAGTGTAAAAGGGACGATATACTTAGAGTACCAGTGATGTTCATAACAATGAAGGCGTTTTATTTGTACTCATAAAAAAAGGAAAGGAATTCATCGATAAATAGTTGTACTATTACAAAAAAAAACATCCCTGTGATGTGCTCCACATGTATAAAGCATTGCGCTCTTCTTGTATGAAAAGTAACAGATAGTTTGTCGGCTGCAGAAACGGAACGTGTAATACTCAGCAAGTTGGGTGTCACACTATCAGGTAATGTTGTTGCGTTACAACCCTGACAGTTACAAGTCATACACTAAGAATATCATCGTCAACATTGCAGGCTGAAGGAAGTGGTGAGCTTCTCAATTTAAAGAGACGTGGATGATGGAGTGTTTCGGAAGGGTACATCGAAGACTATAGCTGAAGTTGGATGTGTCCCGTAAGATTTTTTGAACTCGACCTCGAACATTAAAAAGTCAAATATAGCTGAAAAACAGACAAAGATAGCAGAAAAAAGTAGAAAATTGGAAAGGTATTGCACAGTTTACGAAACTTTTGACAGCGAGCCGGAAACTTAAAATTTCGAATATAACACAAATGAAAACAAAAATATTTCAGTCCTTCAAAAAGCCTTAACAAACAAAGGCAACGACATTAATGGCAATACTAACTCCACGATCTACCTTACTTTTCAAATGTAAATTGTAATGGGAAATTAATAGTGCATTTCAGTTGACTGTTTTATGTTATAGGATGGATTCCTTATGCTTACGTTAAGGTAATTAAATTATATAATTTATGAAATTTAACTTATAAGTTTTTGTTTTGTTTTCCATATAGTAAAGAATGTGTATCTTTCGGCGTTTCATCTCATTTCATTAATATGAAAAAAAACGATTGCATACCAAAAAGAACCACGTTTGCTACTAGTGATGGCCTATTTTTTATTACACTTTTCTGAAAATTAAAGCAAAATTACTGGATTGAGATATTCAAATGTTGAACAGGATTCTTCTATAATTACTCACATCTAACTATAAAAATCCTTATTAAGCACTTCTGTCATACTGCTGGATTTTATAACTAAATATATCTTATTACTTTCAGAAAAATCCTCCGACTTTTAAATAAAAATACCAATTAAAAACTTAAATTGGCCAACTAACGTTTTCGCTGACATGAGCCGAAAACCCACCAAAATTTTCAATTTCAAGACTCGGAAGATTTTGATCAGTGGAAGCATGAAAAATACTGCCTAGCTTCAATATCAAACTAAAAATGATTATCAATGAATCGATTCTATGCATGACTAAAAACTACTATGGTAACTTCCTGTGATGGTTATTCTAGCTCTGTACTCCGTCTGAATTATTCATCACGGTTTTTATCACTCAAAATAGTATATAGTAAGCTAATTTACTTGAATGAACTATCAACTGTTACTTGCACTTTACTGAAACATTGAGTACCTTTGTGTAGATTACATGTACAAAAACATAAATAAAAATATTTATGAAAATAAATTTATCTAATTTTAATTAATAAATTGTTTTTGTATCTCCGTTAAAGATGCAAAATGTACAATAGGAATGTGTAATGGTTTACTTACATGAACCAATGGTCAATAATATTACGAGAAAACCCCAACCATTGTGAGACATGTTGCCAGTGAGCAACGACAACTATTGTTGTATGTGGCAGTCGCTCAGCATTCCCTCTGAAACATTACTGAAGGACTTTTAAGTTACGGGGATTGGTTAATTGTAATAAATCACCATGTTGAAATTTTAAGTAAAGTAATTTATTACTAAACAGATATTGCACATCAGCTGTTGATTGTGTAAATATTTGATTTGTTTATTGTACATTTATTTAACGGCCAGCAATAAAGTGCTTTACTGAGGAAATTTACAGCGTTTCACTACATAAAATTGACTTGTTTTAGCACTTCTGTGACTTTTAGTTACCACGAGGCCCGTAGTCGGACCGTTTTATTGAGATAATTTTAATGGGACCTGGGCCCTCAGGGACGTCTATTTAATGGGACCGTGCGGTGTGGCGGGAAATGACGGGACCCGAAAAAATCTGAGTACGGCCTTGGTTTACAACTGCAATTTTTCTATATATTCGGAACCACAATCCAACCCGTATGCAAAGAGTAATTAAATATGTTGTAGCTATGATAAGTCCATCAACTTTATTTTGTCAAGGAATACGTAATTGTACTTACTTAGACCATCACTATTATATAAATGTTTAGGTGGTGGTGAGGGGGGAGTCCAGACAACTGATATGTTCCCGTAGTGGACAGAAAGTAGGACTCCATTTTGTTTCTTAAACAATTCTTTGTGTTTTCTTTGTAAACAACGATCTTTCAGCAGCACATGTCAGTAATACAGAATTATTTAAATAATAATAATCGTTTACCAAAAGATTAATTTAAAAATTTAAAATTGGGGAAGGGGGTTTCGGACCCTTGGATCCCGTCGCTGGGTACGTCATTGTACGATTGAAAATACGTTTAATTCAATAAAATAAATTGATGGGAACAATATTTATTTACCTTTGAACAAAGCTAAAGTGGAGTAGCTCAGTAACAGTCTTTTCATTAAAAAGAAACCGATCTGAAAAATGCGATAGTATATTTCAAATGAAATGGAAACGTTTATTTTGTCTTGCCAATCATTGAATTGCAACAAAATATCAATATTATTATATTTGTATACCTAATTTCCCAAAAAATAAAGCAATTGGAATATATTTTTCTATTCTTAAAAACTAATAATAAAATAAAACTACACAGAAATATAAGCTATCGCAGAACTGCTCAGAGAATAAATTATTACACACACACATATAGTAGATAATTTTTAATTTTTATCTTGATCGGGGAAAATCAGCTATGGCATGAAGGCAAACTCCAACATCGGCGACGTAAATATAATTCACTCCATCCAGCACTGTTCATTCACGTGCAAAGCCTACAAAATTGCGTGCGAAGCCGCAAGTAACTGCCAGTTATTTGTATAATTTGATTCAAGCCATATTTAAGTAGTGTTTTTTTTTTAATTTCTAAATCAATCAGCCTTATTATTATTTGAATTTTCATGTTCGTTTGTATTATTAATAAAGCAGGTTTAAGTGGAGACGCTACATCCACAAAATTCTTATCAATAAACTAAACAATCACAATCAGTTGTATTAGTTAATAATTTATTGAGAAGTGTGAAAAACGACTTATACGTTTTTACGCCAAATAGAATAAAACTTTATAAAGTACACCCACACGTTGTAGAATCACTATACATTATTATTTATGCTCTGTTGGTTTTTAATTAAAGCACAATATCAGTGAAGAAGTTTTCTCATTAAACAGCAGGTTAACATCCTATAAGGTGACCACATAAAAACTGACCTAATGTATTTTACATTATAGATGTAATAAAAGTTTTATGCTTGTGATAGAGATACACTAAAACAAGGAATTTTTAGGGTGTGCAAATTGCATGGATTGTTTTCGACAATTTGTCCTTGAATAAATCAAATGCTTACAAAGTTCTTGATTTTTCCTACAAAAAATTAAAAATCTTGTACATTCACACATTCATAAGGTTTATCAGAACATTTTGACAGAAATCACCATCCTATGTCACAATTGTGTTATATATCATATACCATTGTGTTTTATTTACTGCATGAAATATATATTTCAGTAATGGCTTGGTTATCGGTAGATATATATATATATATATATATATATATATATATATATATATATCATTGACAATATATTATTCTGTTTAGGTTTTATTGTGACTGAAAATGGATTTAGTAAGGCTACTCTGTCTCTGCCTTTCAGTAACATCGGTTGGCAGCTATCCTTTCACCTTAAAGAGTATATTTATTTTATGTTTAATAGTACTTTATTAGCTGGATTTTGGCTTCTACAACTATCAAAATACTATATATCTTTAGATAACTAATTTTTCTGAATATATGCTTGCTATAATCTATACAATACGTACAGATACACTATTACCTAAACAAACAATTAGAACGTGTTTTTAATCGTAAAGGCGTTTAAAACTATCAATAAAGTAAATTAATATTTGTCTAAACCTTTTGTTCATTTTGATGTAGAGCTTATAGCTATATAGAATAGTTATATATTTTCAAGATGTATATATAAATTATAGAATATATGAAAATCTTAGTAGTGACATAATATATCCGTTAATGTATTTGTCCGTAAAATGAAAGTTAATTTTGAATGCTATCTTGGATATGTGTGGTATATTTTCGTATAGGTTTTTTGTGGTTGGATTCAAGATTAGGGTCGCTATACCACCACATAAATAGGTATTTTACCTTGAAGATGTGTATTATAAGAAAAAAACAAGGAATATAAAAGTTAACACCAGGTCTCGATTAAAAGGGGCGTCTCGAAGCAATCTATTTAGGACTAACTAACATTTTTAAGTGAAAAAATAACAAAATTTAAGTAATGTTTAATGGGTCTTTATTTTAAACAGTTACAATTGCTTATTGGACAGAAACCGAAGGTAATATTATCGTTGTAGCCAATGGCTATCACTGTAGCGGTCACAACGGTACAATCGCAAGATAAGCAGATAAGCCGAGCGTGACTGCTGCTTGGATGGGTGACCGCTGAGCGATCCTGTCCTTGCAAGCAGCCTGTCCGGTCATTGGTGGTGGTTTGGAAGTCACCTTTAAGCCGTTGGTCCCCAGGTTAAGTGTTAGATAGGGCTTCTTAGACCTAACTTCGCCTGGCAAAATATATATCTTTACTTTAATTTATTTTCCTTTTTGTATTTAATGGTTGTCAGTTTGTAGTTATTAATTAATATAATGGACGAGTTAACATCAGATTAATACAAATAAATAAGGTTAAATGTAGGTTGAATGCATTCTTATT
>NW_025779467.1:0-59287 GCF_021130785.1 Homalodisca vitripennis
CTCCCCAGATTCTATTGTTGAATCATATGGATCCGATTTTCAGACCTGAATCTTTCTTGAAGATTCTGTAGATTCGAAATTTGGCTTCGACACATCACTAGTTATTATCACAAGGTCATAAAGGAGATATATTTTAAACAGAACCATTTCTGTGCCAAAGTCATGATTCTTCATTTTTTGGCGACTTCTGTGAACCCTCAATTAAATTCCGTAACTTTTCCAGGACTTCTGTGACCGGTAGATACTCTCCAAGAATAACCAGCAATTTTCCTGGTTTATTGTGAAATTCTCTGACTTTCTCCATGTTGTTAAAATTGCCTGACTATTCCGATTTTCCCAGTCGCTACATGTTATCTTTCAAAAACGTGTTATAAAAAACACAAGCTGGTCTATAATGAATTTTATGGAAAGAAGTATAAATAATCCCAAAAAGAGCTTGTTAACATAGGACATTTTAAATCACCAGTTCGAAGGTTAAAATTACCTAATGAAAGCATTCACTTGTAAACTATTTCTAAGACTAAACATTACAGTAACAAAAAGGATACTATTTAGGTAAATCAACTGTAAATGAAAGATTTTACATCTGGCAGCCTGTTTAATGAACAACCTCTGCAGCTCTGAAACAAACAATTACTATATTATATTTAGAACAATGTAGAAAGTTATTTTTGACGTGACGTCTCTTAAATTAGGTTGCGGCTCGGAGTCACTCATGAAAAAGTGTTAACGCCCGGTAACGTTACGATGCCCGTCCAGTGGGTTCCGCCGCACGGGATAAAGCAGATAACTGTGGGTCCGCCGCACGGGATAAAGCAGATAACTATGTTTATTCGTGGAAAATGTGGAGTGCTTAGATTCGTCATTTACAACAACTACAACAATAAAGGTAAATAATTGTACACTGATATTTCATTAATCGTAAACTATGATTGATTGATTAATTGTTAGATTGACACAAAAGTTGAGAAACTGAGTTTATAGGTTATGTCATACTATTGACAAATGTTGATAGTGTTAAGTAAATTATTAGTTTAAATCACTCTGTCAATCAATCGTAATTCAGTCGACTGAGAAGACAACAGCGCGTATTGCTAGTCAAACATTTAAAATAACAAATTATAACCTCTAACCTGTCATAACAGTGCGACCCAAACAAACGAACTAAACCGACCAATCACCACGCGCGGAGTTAGAATTTAACTGTGTTTAGCAAGAATTTCAAATTCCAATTTTAGTAAATTTTTTATTCAACTTTACCATTTACAATAACAAAATTTTAATTAATTTCAAATTATGTACAATGTTTTAGTAAACAAAATATATATCTATAGAGTTAAAATTTGTGCAATTCTTATTTTCATTCAACTTCCTTGTTCCTATTGTGCAATTTAATAATATTCATCATCAATAAATATTTCTACCGAGAAAAAGACGTTGTCACGTAAAATCTTCGCCCGTAAAACCGACTTTAACAGGCAACCATAATTTTTTTTAAAAATAAGTATTAAAATATAAATATGATGATTTGAATTGATAAAATAAATAGTAGCCAACAAATAGTTTCTGAAGTGTGATTTAAAAAAAGTAAATGAAGAATAACATCTTAAGGTATAATTTTTATTCTTTAGTATGTGTGCAATCCACAAAAAATGGGCCGACTTCAAATCTATACAATGGGCCATGTGCAATTCCTTTTATACACATATTATTGATTCTGTCAATCATCTTGTTGCACGTTTACTTATATCTTCCCAAGTAGATAGTAGGCTACTATTAATATCAATTGTGAGTTAACCTACTGAACTGTAACTAGAATTCTTTTATGTTAATTTCCTAATGTAGTGTATCTCTTGCCCTGTTTTAAATAAATAATTTGCTTAACTCTCTTCTGTGACGATTTTAAAGTTGTAACGTCACTTTTCAATGTACTCACTACTGATAGGTAACTATGATATTGAACTGGACATTCTCCAATAACAATAATTTTTGTCTTTCACAATATTAAGTCAAATGAGAATAAAGTTTCATTCTCATTTGTCAATTGGAATCGCTGATTATTCCATAAAACTAATCATACTGCATACAGAAAAACACACACACGTGCACTACGCATATTTATATCATACAATATTTTATTACTGGTTATAAATATATTTGATTAAAATATCATCGTCAATTAGATAACAATGTATTGCAATATGTTTTAAAAATTAACAATTGCCTGTACAAATAATTGCCTAACAAGATAACACCATTATAAATTCATCATCTTTTAACATACGCTTAAGAAAAATACGTAAAAAAAGTGTACTTACTATCAAATGTCAAACAAAAGTTAAAATAAAACTATTTTTAAAATAAATTACAGGCCTCAAAGTTTTAAAGGAATGGATGTTGGATTAAAAAACAGAATAAAAACAATTAGTACAAGTAAATCATCAACTTAACCTATAAACAGCATATGCAAGTGTCACATATCTACTTAACCCTCCAACTGTTGTTTCATCAAAATTTTGATGAACACAACCCAATTATGATTGTTTGTTCATCAAAATTTTGATGAACAAACATTCCCTTGCATAATCACTCATTACAGTATATTCCGGCAACGTATCGATTCGATTCATGCACCATTGGATTCGGGAAAAAAAGCCTAAGGAATACTATAAGTTTTATTCTTCTTTGTATTGTAGTTGCAATGTACCAAGTTCGTAGTTTGGAACGTAAAAGATGTGACCGCCATGTTGTCGATGCCGTCTGAGTTGTTGATGTGACGAGTCGTGTTTATTAGTAAAGATTTTAGTAGGTTTATTTTGTGTTTTTAGTGTTGTGTTTTAGTGTGTGGTGAATTGTTAAATATTGCAGTAGTGCAAATAAATATATTTTAGAATAAATACATTTTTCGAAAATTTTTTGCAAAAGTTTTGAGTAATGACACAAAATGAAACTTTTTTCGACTCTTCAAAAAAAAAAGTTATGGAAACTTATTTTACTACTGCTGTATAGTTTACTTCATTCTGAGTAATAAAAATATGCAATATAACATGTATTGAAGTAAAACTGTATTAGTAAAACTTTTATTAGCAAACTCTTACATATACACCCTATTTTCACAATTTATGCTGCATCGCTGCTTTTTGTTATATAGTGTTATTATAGTTTCATAAATTTGTAAAAATGCTTATGTGTTTCTGAAACTAGAATAAATTTGACATAAAATGGATATCTCACTTTTATAGTTTTCTTACTATAACTTGGTTTGCTAGGTATGGTCCCCCCCCAAATTAAAAAAAAAAAATGTAAATTTTTGAATTTAAATGGAAAAAAATTATTAGTCAACATTTTTTTAAGGCCAAATTTAAATCCTAATATTATTATATGTTTAATTCTGAACACAAAAATATATACTTCTATATATATTACTTTTAATTTATATTTTTAATAAATTTTTTAAAAAACCCTTGCACGAGGCTCGAAAACATGCTGCCACTACAGGAAAAAATGAACTGCCAGTTGGAGGGAACTTTGCAAATTTGATGTTTCTCTCAAAATAAGCAAGATTATTTTAATCAAAAACATTTCAATGTGGTCTGAAAATCATGGTCCGAGGCAATCCATGTCATTAATACAATCCAAATCATAATAAAATCACTAACATTTGGTAAACTCAATAAACTTCCAACTTTTTTCTTCATAGAAAGGAGTGTTCAATTAGATATGGCATTCGTAATGAAAGATAAACCTAGCTCAATTGACTATGAGGATTTAGTGATCCCAATAAGCAAGGAATAAACAAATTTTTATCTTATCTAAAGTGTGGTTATCAAACAAGTTGATTATATTGGGAAATGTTTTGGCAATAGATCTTAACTTTGTTTATGTTTATCAGTGTATTCCTACAGACATTACTATATTTTAATTCTTTCAATAGGAACCCTCCAATCCTCTTCAACTCCCAACCAGAAGCCCTAATATGTACAAATTGCTCACTGTGAAAAACAAAATTTTGATTTGTTTATGAAGTGTGCACACTGTGATGTACCCTTCTAAATTGGAAGTATACACACACATGCATTGTCTTAGGATTCACTGGACAAGAAGATATGTAAGATATAATATTGTTTGAGTGTCGCAGAAGGTAATGTTCTACAAATGTTAGTATTTAGAGTGACAATAAATGATCATATCTATATATACTTAAGACTAAAATAGAATTTTCAAATCGGTTATTATTGTAGTACTTGGTATAAACCTAATGGTAAATGTTTACTTTAGCCATTTCATAGTATTTTTGTTTTTGAAAAAAAATGCATAAAAATTCAAATTTGTTTTAATCATTGTAAAACACACTAATAGTTTGAACAAGTTAACAGTAATACCTCCAGCCATCAGCACGGGTTACAATCACAAAACTAACTTTACATTGAATATGCAGAAAATTATGACTAGCGCCACAAAGGAAATAAACAATGACTATTTCAGTAAATAACTCTAACCAATCAGGAAAAGCATTGTTGAGATGCCTAAAGAAGATGCACAACAGCTAACAGGACCAAAATAACAAAGGACAAATTATGAATAATCTTCACCATGAGGAAGAAACTATGACCGAAGTGAAATACAGAAAAAAGTGCTGACAAAATCTGGTAGGCCTAATTTTTATGCTCGAATTCTCGTATGAATGTTGAAAACTGGTTGTTATCCCCTCCTCTTATATCTACCTCTCCTTAGTTATCCTCCCCTACCCAGAAACACCGATTATACCCGGTTCCCAAGATTGATAGACTAATTGAGATATAACCTAAAATTAAAATAGTTTAATCATTTTTGTATAATATGTGGTTTGCGACTTCCAAAAAGTTCTTTCTGCACAGTAAAGTATACTACTTTAATAAATTGTTGAAAGTGGTTTTAGATCATTTAAGGTAATGTGGTTAAAATAAATATTATCTAACTTAATTATTAATGAATCAATGTTTTAGAAAATTATTGTTTCATGTTTTTAGCAATACTTAAATGTACAAGTAATTTGTAAGTGCTTAAGGTGAAATAGAATATCTTTTCCAAAATAAGTTAATCAAAGTGCCAAATTTAATTTTTAATAGTAGCATTTAGAACAAAAACCATTGGCAGAAATTAGCAAATATGTAATGCATAATGGGTAGACTCTAGTAAGTGGCATACACCCTCCTTTTGTTTTTAATCAAATGTTTTTGATTGTTTCTATCAAATAGAATTAATTTGATATATTTACATTATAACAAACGGCTACCACGACTATTGATTGGAAATATCTAAACTACAAAATATAAGCGCATTTGACCTATATTAATAATTGCCAGCTGTTTTTATTTTACAAAATAACAATACCGCTTACAATTTAGTTAATTCAAACAAAGTAAAAATCATTTGTATAGTGTGTAATGACATCGGCAAGAACAATGGGGGTGAACATGCACTTTTTGAGTAAAAATGTGCTTTTAAACATTGAGCAATGTTTCAAATGGTTACAAGATTTTATAGTGAGGAGATGAAAACTAGAATTAAAGATGGAAATCGAATAGTGTTTTGTTGCAAGAAAAGTTAAAACGAACATGATGTTACAAAAAACCACACTTGAGGAGATTTTTTTTTAAACACACTAAATTTAGTATAATGAATTTATTAACAGTCATCTGCTACTTTAGTTAAAACGAAACAAGTGTGACTTTTAATAAATTAATGTAGTTTTGACGGCATCAGTACGTTCAGAAATACCACAGAATGGCTATCGTTTTGTATAGAGGTTTGTTTTGTATGGTTAGTTGACAAGTTTGAAAATGAAGAATTGTTAGATGGTGAAGTAATTGTAATTGTAGATGTAGTTGTAGAAGTTGACGAAGAAAAAATCGGAAAGAGAAAATATAAATAACCGTGGAAGACTAATAATGGATATAATAATGTTCATGAATTTCATGGGTTTCATAGGCATTATGGAAATAAACACGAATACAGACATTTCCAAAAGGGAAGAAGATGTGGTAGGTTTCATTTGAAAATTTGCCCAGAAAATAAAATCGTAATCGTTAAGCATGTCAAACCAGGAACAACAATACTCACAGATTTGTATAAAGTCTATTTTGGCTTAAATACAAAAGGATATGACCATTTTACTGTAAACCACAGTAAAAACTTTGGCGATCCACAAACTTCTGCAAAAAACCCAAATAATAGAATCCAATTAAAGAGTTACAAAGAAATCATGAATAATTGAAACAGATACAACGTTATGAACCTCAATCCAACAAAGTGCAAGGTAGTCTGTTTCCACCGCTGGGCAAGCCATAACATTTTTTTCATACAAGATTGAGGATTATTCCATATTACATCAACCAAGGAACAAATAATTTTTGACCTTGACCTCTCAGATTTTGTTGAATTTTTGTATCTACCAAGAGTAGTTAAAATGCAAAATTTTCACACTTTTTCTACCTTTTGGTTTTTCAGTGATAAGCTTTTAGAAATCCACAAAAAGGCAGTTTGGGTCATGTCTTAATATTTCCTAACTAATGTAGCGTAAAGACTATTGAAGCCAAAGTACTCAAATTTGTTGTATTCTATTATAATTGAAATGCTCATTAATTTGATATATTAAATGACTAAGTTTCATACATTTTGAATTATTTTTTCACCCTAAAACATCTTCATTGATTTTTTTGATAAAATATATGTTATTTACATTATAACTGACTACATACATACAAAATTTCAGAATGGGAGGAAAATGGATTCTTAAAAAAAAATATATTTTTTGTTACCTTTAAATTTACGTTTTTAGTTAAATTCTTAAAATTTCTTTAGATTAACTTTTAGGAAAAAATGTATTAGTAAATATTATTTTAACAGTGTAGCTAGTTTTATATAAAAGTTTAGCATAGTGTTGCTATATTGTTTCAAATGTTACCTTTTGTAATTCTTGAAAATGATTCAATACACAGACAGGCTGGATCCTGAAAATTGACAAGTCTGTCCTGAAAATATTAAGACATGACCAAAACTGCCTTCTATACAAAAAATTATCAAAGTTTGAGATGTCAAGGTCCAAACCATTGGTTGATTTGACATGGAATGACCCTTGATTCAAACATGCTCGAGCGAGGCATAGGGATGCGTGACCTTGTCATCTGTCACCTGAACCGCATGTCAGCAGCATCTGCTTGAGCGCTAATAAATGCCTGGGCATTTTGTTCCGTCTCTCCTCAGAATTTAATAGTCATTTTTCTTGTTAAAATATATCTTTTACTGTTGTCCCTTGTTATTATTTATTGGTAACATCGTTCTTGTACTATTTTTTGTTAATTGTTATCTGTATTGTTATAAGTTATTATTTTTATTTTAATAGCCTTTGCTATTGCATGATTATATCTGAATTTATTTCTGAAACAAATCTTCTTTTGTAATTTTTAAAGTAAAATATTTTCTTTTTAAAATGGTGTTTACTATAAATAAATAAATTTAAAGCAGGACTGCATTGCCGATAATCTTGCAGAATATACGTATCATGAAAAGTAATGATTAATGGTGATGACCAATTTGAACAGTTTTTAAATGCTGTCAGGTGTGTTTACCCTGTAAAGTAAAAGTAATTTCTACCCTGCTATGCACATATAGATATACAAATACAACTATAGTATTATTATTTTATATAATATTAAATACTTATATTTCTTTTACATATAAAAATTTAGTCACACCATAATAAAATTTTATAACATAATTCAGTTAGACATTATTGTTCCAAATTAATTCAAACAAGATAAAATCGTGTGTATGGTATTTGAGTAATGGCCACATGTACAATAGCAATTTATTTGTGTTATTTGTGTCACAAGGTGTCAGATAAGTTATATCCTTCAAAATGTTAAAAAGAAACTAAATGTTACTTGGTTTCGTTTTTTACATTTTATAAATATACAGATAGTTTTTTATTCACCAATAAATTATTAATTTTTAAGATAAAAAAACAGCCAAACTATACTTAAACTTATACTTAAAATACCTATAACGTAATTTGGTTCTAGTAGTTTTAGATAATCATGAGTAATCAAGGATTCAATACTCATGAATATTGATGATTCGATTGTCATTGTGGCTGCTTATTATACTGCAGCCTTTGATATTACAATTTAATTAATCTGACATATGATTTCAACTTATTAATTATAGTAATGTTTAATGTAAACAATAAACAACAAAAAGTAACTAATGTTTGGAGAATTTTTAAATAGCCATGAATATGAGGAAATTAAGCGAGATAAGCAATTGAAAGTTCTTGGTGAATGGTCAAGAGAAGTTTGAGGAGAGGAATAACAGATTGTTTAGCAGACCATCTTTGTGATTTTAGTACCGCAAGGAAGTGTGCCTACCTGGGATGACAATCCTTTCCACCATGTCACAAATGCGGTTACTCACTGCTATCCAGGCAAGCTATAAATACTGAAACATTTCTCTGATGTTTAGGCAAAAGTTGGTTTTGTTATTATTTTAATGTTAGGGTCATTCCTTATGAAATCAAAACACTTGAATTCCCCCCTCCCCCCCGAATATTTCAAACGGTTTTCAAAGTTAAGAGGTTTTCAAAATCCACCAAAAAAACCGGAGCCAACATATTTTGAAATTACCATAACTTTTCTCCTAATCAAGCTAGAGAGATGACGGTGTTGTGTCATTTTACTCAATTTTAAATAGCCTACTTTTCTTTTGATATACAACATCAGCATACTTTGTCATAAAAAGATGTCTTAAACATTTTGACATTACTGACATTTTAAACAATCAACATTTTGATTATTTTTGAAAATTTTGAAAAAAATTCCTATAAATAGTTTATAAGTGATTCTCAAAATTTTAAAGTGGGTGGCTATTGGGTTCATAGTGAA
This sequence comes from Homalodisca vitripennis, assembly GCF_021130785.1. Classification (NCBI taxonomy): domain Eukaryota; kingdom Metazoa; phylum Arthropoda; class Insecta; order Hemiptera; family Cicadellidae; genus Homalodisca; species Homalodisca vitripennis. The sequence goes on from NW_025779467.1 coordinate 8,922, forward strand.
ATAATAATTTAAGAAAGGGTGTTTACAAGTTTTTGTAAAAATGTCATATTATGTCTTACTTTACTTAATTTCATTATGATGGTGATTATCATAATTATAACTTGAGTACTTAAAAGAGAGTTGTCCTTAAGACAAAAAATTAGTTATTTACAAAATAATTGTTTTTGTTTTTTAATCGACTTAGGTTATTTCAAAATGGAAGCAGATACTCATAAATAATAACCGATTGACTCTGATCTAGATGATTTTTCAAGTCGTTGTGTTATTTCTAAATCAAGAAAAGCTATTTTTATGTGATCGGAAGTTCAATTTGTATTCATTATTTTCAAATTTATTTCTATCCTCACTAGGAATAAGGATCGCGTTATTAACTTATTGCTACTGTTTTACTGTACAAAACAATAAACAGTTTTAAGGTATGAAAATGACAAATAATGAATTCTATACTCATTAAAGGTGGAACTACTTTTATTGCAGGATAGTAGGAAGTTATGGTTAGGTGAATTTAAGATATTTGTTTGTTTTTTTTACAAATTGCGTTTCCTATAAATCAGTAATTGCCAGAGGCTTTCATGGTCAGGCCATTTAGAATTTGATTTTTTAGTGATAGGTACTATCTTGAAGGACGTTTTTCATATGTCACAATCAGCGTGGATTACCGCCCACGCTGATGCCCAAACACACTTTTATCAGGCTGTTATGAATTTAATTTTTTTTTTTTTTCTTAGGACAAGAAGCTTATAAATTGCACTTAGTCCTGTAAGGACCTTTGCGCTGCTTCCGGAGTGATAGGATATTCAGGATGGGTAAGGTTAGGGAGTAGGGGCCGCCTCCTATCGAGATCCATGAGGAAGAATTAGGGCACTACATCTCAAAGTCATCCCGGAAGAAGGGAGGCCAGCTGTGAACCAGCCTCTCCAGTCAAAGTAGGCAGGGGGTGGCACACCCTTGTTGAGGTTAACAAGAGCCTCTGAGGTAAGGGAACAAACCCCACCAACTCCAACAGCCATCCTCCACAGTAGGCTAGACCTATCGAATTGCCCATGAATCCCAGAATCTCAACATTTGCGGTTAGTGATGTGCCGCTACTGGACATCCATAAGGTTGCCCAGATTGAAGTGGCACATCGGTTTTTTGCTGTGCCCAGTGGTGGGTTCAACTGGTAGGTATAAACCAGCCAGAAGTGATCCCTGCTGGGTGAATTTCTATTCTTAGCAGGTCTAAATTAACAAAAACATCTTTTAATTGAGTCAAATTCCCCAAACTTTTTCATATTTTACCACGGTCATAAGAATGTTCTCAGAAAGTAAGAAACATATAATTCAAGCCCCGCAAGGCTGTCCTACAGGTTGCTGAGCGATAAGAAGGTTCAAAGTCCACGCGATAACAGTGGCTTGCGGGAGACGCGCGGAAGGCCAGTTGTGACAGTACCGTTATGGCTAGTGGTTCCTCCGATAATCCTTTTTTATGTGACGGGTGTGAGAACACGTTACTTAGTTTCACGGTTTCAAGTGAAGATCAGGAAAAGTGATTTTAGAATCACATGATTCGTAATTTGCCAGGTCGAACTTTAATCTTATAATTTCCAAAACCGGGTCCACTTATGGAAATTTGGGAAAACTCATAAATAAATCAGGGGTAGGGTAAGATAAGCGGACCCAGTTTTTTTATATCGAAGAATGTAGTAATCGATACCTAATATTCGCATCTCAAATCCTAGATTATCAATCGATATAAAAGTATCTATAGTCCTTAATAACAATCATATGTTTTAAATTAAAATATAAATTTAATATTTATAGTGATCAAACAAATTAGCCTATTATAACAAAAATTAGGAAAACTGAAGACAACCATATTTGCTCCTCTCAGTTACAGTTTTTTCTTTCCCACAAATTTCACATAATGGGTTTTTCGGTAAGAGTCCATTGACATGTTGAAGCTACAAAAACAATATATTTTATTTATGTCCTATAATCTTTCATAAGCAATGTCGTGTAGTTTTCTAAAATTGACTGCCATTTTTAATAATCAAAATTAGCCTACTTATGTAAAATTGAAATATTGCTCTACGTGTATTATATTTTAAAGTGTTTACAGCTGTTGATATATACTATAAAGTTAATAGTGCAAAATAATTAATCAGTATCGATTGATTATATCGATGGTTATGATTAAGTAACATCATTTGCCAATTTCGATATAAAAAACCGGGTCCGCTTATCGTACCCTACCCTAAATCAGAAATGACAAATAATTTCCTATTTTCCTGCATTTGTTCAATAACATATCTAATTTAAATATTAAACAATCCCTTATTTGGCCTAAATCTCATTTGTTATATTGTGGCCAATGTATTATACAGAAACACAATGCATTGTTTGTTTTTTATTGTATATAGCTTATAAAGTAAAAACAATAAGACTTACCTGAACTTCACCTCTTGCAACTAACTCTTCATTTGATAATGGAACATCAGAATTTTCTTCTGCTAATGAATGCAAAAATACAGTAAACAGACCTATTAAAATACAAATACACACATATCGTGCCATTACTAACGCTTGAAATATTTATTATTTGTAAGTTTACTGATATTGCTCAGTAGGAACACTCTGTCTAGTCTGATGAAATTAATACATTATTAAATGAAAATTAACTGGGATCGTAATACAAGCGAAAAACTTAAACCAACAGCAACTAGCTAGTGGGTTGGCAATTTGTTAAGTAAAACTTTGGCATCTATCTCTTATCTAAAGCGAAAATCGATGCGGTATGTTGTTTCGTAGTACTCCTTTCAGTTAAATGCAGTAAGTAACAACTAACCCTGTAACTGTAAGTAAACTAACAAACAAGTAACAAAAAACAAACACTAACAAATCAGCTGTGTTCGCCGTTCTGAGCAGGAACTACGGACGACAAAAAAAGAGGGTACGTGTTCCTAACCAAGGCCCGAGTCCAAGGTGTAGTACATGCCGAAAACCCTGGGCGTCATAAGACCCGTATGGGTCCGACTGCTCCGCTTCACTTAACTGGAATAGTCGAGCATTTATTTCCACCCCGGCCAGTAATAGTATAGCATTGTTTTCATTAAGAAACAACAACCCCTTATGAATATTGATTTATCTGTTGTATTGTGTACTAATGGAGATAAAAGAAGCATTTAGAACGATTCATTTTGTTATCTGGTTCTATATTATTGAAGTGATTACTTCTTTTGACGGGCTACGGGTGTATGTTCCACACGCTTTCATAGTAGAATGGCAGCTTTACCGAAACGTAAAGAACCCGTTGTATAAACATCAGATCTGAAATAACAAAAGTTGGCGTTAACGAAACATCTGTTAGGAGAGATTATAAGAGAAATATAAACCCCTGCTTCTTCCCTTGGTTATGGAATTTCTCAGGCTATATTACTTAATCTACAGTTTATAAGCAGACAAAATTGACAAAATCAATTCATACTCTGCTATTAGTAGCTATGTTAACTTTAACACGCTAAAAACTTCCAACGCCAACCAATCGTTGCAAAAGACTAAAATATATGGTAAAATATTGTGTATTGAATCCAACTTAAAATAAATTAACGTACTGCATCTTTTAGTGCTAGTGTTTATAGCTCATCGGATTCTAAGCTATCTAATCAATCTAATCTAACCATACTGAAATCGCCGTTAATACTAGTTACATTCCAGTTCACAACTAGTTTCGTCCTGACAAGACTTAAAAAAGGAATAAAAATAAATTGGTTAGATATTTTCTATCTGATAAAGCCGCAGTGTAATTTTATCCTGGAAGAAAATTAGTCTTTCTGTTGATTATAAGTACTTTACTCAATTACATTGCGCCTTAAATTACATTCACTTAAAACATTAAATACAAATTTTGAAAAAGAAATGTCAAAACCATTAATTGACTTTTTAAAAGATAACTTAATTTAATTTAACAATTTCAATAGATAAAAACAAGTACAACGGGATATGGAACAAAAATAGATGCTGTATTTATAAAATATTTAGCAATATTGTGTGTATTCTCCAGAATATTTATTTCTTATTTCAGTTATTATAAACCAATAATTTAGTTTTAGGGTATAATGACAATGACAATGGAGCAATTATCTCGGAAATAAAAGATGAAATATTAGTGAAATTGATACTAACCAAATTGTAAAAACTAATATAAACGATAATGATGAAAATATTTATTACTTTAATACTTATTAGTCAGTGATCATTTTAATACATAAAATGTAAAGTATATTTAAAAAATATGCATAAAATTTATAAAAAATATAAAACATTTTTATATTAAAGAATTGCGTATCTTATATATTATTTAAAAAAAAATAATCTTTTAATAATTAGCAAACATATTTTTTCAAAATATATATTCACAGCCCGTTGTAAGAAGTAGTCTGTCGGCCAGTCCCGCAACTGTCTTTCAATGTTATTATTTTTTCAGTAGTATTACGAGAAAGTGCAGCTAGTTATTGAAACAAATTCACTGTTCTTAATAAAAGAGATACTGACTTTTTAAAAGTGAATCACTTAGTCGAAATAGCTACACTATCTGAAACAAGTTTTGTTTCCTTAACAATTATTACCATAAGATATGATGTTATAAGCAGGGCCATTCAAGAGGGCGAATCGACGAACCTTGTCGTGGAGCATGGCACTTGAAAGGTCCCGGGGCAAAAATCCATAAAACATTGTATAGCACCTCTCGTTCTAAGGTATGTGTGTGCTACTTTCTAAGGGAACCAATTGGACCGTAAGGATTAGTATTAAGAAAGATAAGAAGAAAAGTGTTTGTCAACGAAAAATGTTGAAACAATTGAAAAAAAGTTTAAAATGAATAATTTTTATATAACGTATAGCTACAGAATAAATACGAGTAGGTTGCCGTTGTCAATAATTAAACGTAATCGGTGACATATTTAAACCTGTCTTACATTTTAACAAAACACTAACAATATAGATCAAGATATATAAAAATGATACAAGAGAAAGGTACGGTAATCAAAATCTTATAATGAATTATTCTGACAATTTCACAAGAATCTAGTGTGAAATATATCACTTTAGGACTGTTTTGATATCCACATTTAAAATTATTTATCCAATCAGTGAAAGGTTCACGTTTTCACTAAAACTTTAAACAAAATGTATTATTTGAAACTTCAAAATGTTTTACCAGAGTTTTGCATTAATTTAAAGCTGATTTATACTTTCATGCATTTGGGAAACGGTTTGTCAAACTAAATTTAAAAAAAAACTGCGTAAAGTTCACTTTATCGGGGACGGATTTCCCACTAGGCACACAAGGCCTAGGGGCGGCACGGCTTGATGGGTACCGCCATCGCCGCGCCGGCTGGTTGGGACTGTTGGTGGGAAGCGCAGCGAGGGCAATGACTGAAAACGGCATCCAAAGGGCGCTCGCTTTTACAACCTTGCTCGTAAACTAAAAACATAATTGATGCAATTCATTTTCTAACCTTTCGGTTCATCAATGCACATTTTTATTATTTAACGATGCATAAAAAAACAAAAATTAATAATAGATCCATTCTAGAAAAATATTAAAAAAGAATTTACCGTAAAATAAACTCCCACCTTATAAAATTGATGTAAAAGTAGACTAATTATTTACCTTCAAGTGAATACAATGCAGATAAATGTATTAATAGAGAACAACAATGTTAAACCGTTTCTAAGCAATTGCCTACGTTTCAACTTCACTTTTGTACAATTTGTAGTTGACCGTTTAAAAATGTTCGAGTTCTTACAAACCTTGACTCCAGCACAAATTGCAAGGGGTGTGCTGGCGGGTGGCCTCATCCTTGGAGGTATGGTCTACGACCACCGAAGGTACGAAAGAACCTTTTGAGAAGAAGAAGTTAGAAGTTTAGGGTCTTTCCCGCACTCATTATTATTATTTCAATACTTCAGTTGGATAAAAATGTTAGACTATAAATAATAAACTTTGAACAATAACGGCAATGAATAATATTTTGCAATATGATTTTCAGATACAGCAGACGTGGACCAGCAGTCGACGACGGTGGGACCGAGCCAGCCACCTCCGTCGTCTACTTTAATGAACAGTAACAATCAGAAACATCCTCTTCCGACTCAGAAATCGAAGCGCTGCCTGCCATAGAAAATATTGGAGACGCCGTAGGAATATCGGAAGGAGAAGATAACCCAGAGGCCTCAATGACGGCAATGGCAGGCAGCATCGAACGATTGTGAAGAGACGATGCAGGTAAGAATGAATAATTCTCGCAGTTAGAAGTTAGCAAATGAATCCTTTCCCGTATTTTATCACTTACTCATCCTGAACACTTAAATAAACTTCCTTTCTATCAAAAATATCTGTTGTACGTTTTGATGTGGTTGTTGCTTATATTACCGTTGTAAAAAAATATTTCAAAATTTTCAAATCCAACCAATCATTGTAAAATATAGCACATTAATATCTCATTTTTTTCAGCAAAAGACTAAAGCACTAAAAGCAGAAGATTGACTCGAAGATTGACTCCTCCCTACCCTGATTGACTCCCCTTACCCTGATTGACCCCCCTACCCTGATTGACTCCCCCCTACCCTGATTGACAAATCATTACCCGGACTCGACACCTACACATGGCCAACGATGACAGCTGTCAACGACGACGACCTAAAACCTGATGTACGGGGTACGGTGCGCAAGGAACCATGCAAAAAACTAAGTGTAATACTAGCTGTAACAAATGAAACATATGTAACAGCACGTGTGTAATATCATGCATTTATATGTCATAAAATTAGACGATTTCGAAATATAATTTATTCTAATGAATAAAGCTAACCATGAATACTTTCTCAAAAACATTAAACACATAGTTGGTCAAATAATGAGTGGAAAATCTGACGTATTTTAAAATTTACGCTATTTAAAAGCCAACACGTAAACAGTATAATAAAAAGAATACTTTATACCATATGTGATTTTAAATAGAAAACAAAAATACGGTTTACAATGTGACTGTTGGTTTGGCCGCAGTATCAGAAAAATCCAGGTAAAAGCCATTTTTAAACGTCATATGACAATTTCGTAAATTATAGAATTATTTTGAGTAGTGATTTTACGATCACACTACTTGCAAAATCACTATGGTGAATATCGTTAAGATTGAGGCAGTATACTATCCCTTGGCAGTTCATATACTATCCTTTATACACTTAATATACCAGTTATATTGGTCTATCCCTTTTGTGCAATAGGGTTAAATAAAGAACTTAAGTTATGAATGAACAAGGGGATAAGTAGTACTAGATTTGAAGAAATTGCAACCATAACTGTTTATAGTATAGTATTTAGACAGATAAAAATTGAAAATGCACTGCTAGTAGACTTTGGCTTCACTATCTATATTAAGCGAATTAATTCTGGGTCACCCAACCTACTTTTTCTAGCACTCACTTTCTTTATCTCATTAGTTGATGGTGATATACAATTACTAATTTGTACAATCATAGGACTATTAGGTGGTTTTACCAAAAGAAAACATGATCTTAAAAATTATTTGATATCTTTTGAAATTTCCCATTTTAAATCCAATCCTAACTAGCAGATTTCAGTCCTAGGAACCATTCCTTTATACAGCATTAATATAAGCAAACAAAATATTAATTTATTTGCAAATATCATGCGATTTGCAACTGGGTCCCAATGCTATGTTATATTTTTTTTATTTGTTCAAATGAAAAACAAAAACCTGTATACAAATAATATTAGTCCTCACTTAATTTAAGAACTCATCCAGTTCAACAGAACAACAGCACTTGGTAGTCAATTATCGCTTATTTGGCTATGTTTATGAGTTCCGTTGAACAGTCAGTCCTACGAGCTCTTAGGCTAAATGTTTATTTATTTACATACGGTATACACCATTTCACATTTGTTATAGGTATTGAGAAAATACAAGAGGCTTGATATAAACAACTTACATAAATAGTTTACATGCATACATGCTAAAGCAAACAGAAGCAAAAAATAAGCAAAACAAGTGCCAAATAACATCAACATCATGAATAAAAAGAAAAATTACAACAGCAATATAGTTCATAAACAAGTGCAACATGAAGGTGGAACCGTAAAAAAGACTTAATTAAAGTACCGGTAGCGTATAAAATATAGAGTTACTTATATACTACTGAGACATACATATGCATATGAACAAATACAATACGAAAGAAAAAATAAAGATTAGCGTAGCCTATGTTCATTGATATATATAAAAAAAATCACAAGAAACCATTTCCATTTAGCAAAATATAAAACATGCTACAATACATGCAAATTTTGATGCTATTATAATAATATATGAACAAAAGTGTTAAGAAAATAGCAAGCAATATATTATAACATTCACAAGAAACCATCTCTATTTAGTGAAATATACAATATGCGACAATACATGCAGGGTTTGATGCCATTAAATATAAACAAAAGTGTTAACAAAAAAAAAAACAAAAAACAAAAAAAAACAGCAAGCAAAATATAACGTTCAGTGTCAGAGTTTCACATGTGGCCAGAGAGATATTTAGTGACCTCCCTCTTGAATGATGTGTCGGACATGCTGAACAAATCAATATGCGCAGGAAGACCATTTCCCAACCTGTGAATTCTCGGTATTGTACTGTTGTACGCATAGTTCGTAGTGAGGAATTCCCTCTCGAAAAGCTGCACAGATCTTGAAGATGGTCGAGGACAACAAAGATTGATCCTCTCTAAAAGTCTCGGGGAATCACAAGACGACGACAAAATCTTCTTCAAGAACATCAGGTCAGCAATTTGGCGTCTGGTGCTCAAGGGTAGGAGCCCAAAGTGGCGTTGCAGATCTTCAACAGGAACCCCGTCGTAGGCAAATCCAAGTCTCAACCCAATCAGCCTGATGAATCTTATCTGAATTCTTTCAACGAGTTCAACCTGACCCAACAGATAGGGAGACCATACAGGCGAACAGTATTCCAATATTGGTCGAACCAACTGGACGTACAGGGCCCGAAGTGTCCATGGTGAAAACCCATCTCGAGAAGTCCTAAATATAAGACCGAGGGCAATGGTGGCTTTCCTAGTAATTGCAGACAGATGCTGTTCAGGGCTCAGTGACGAGGACAAGATAACTCCCAAATCCTTAACTGTACTTGAGCGATTCAGTATGGTTCCCTCCATCTCGTAGTTGAAGACTATGACCCTAGCTGAGCGATGGAATGAGACCACAGAGAACTTTGCGAAATTTATATCCATGTCATCCCGCACACACCAGGAGACGACACTTTCCAAGTCAGATTGCAGAGAGGCGCAGTCTTGAAGTGTGGATATCTCCCTATATACCTTGGCGTCATCCGTGAACATTAACAGGCTAGACGATGTGACGACATTCTGAAGGTCATTAATGAAGATAGAAAAAAAGGGCAGGTCCCAGCAGAGAACCCTGAGGCACCCCAGACACCGCCTCAAATGCAAAAGATGTCTCACCGGCATGACGCACGACGAGGAGACGATTCGCCAGGTAACTCTCGAACCACATCAAGAGAGATCCAGTCACTCCCCAAGTCCTAAGTTTTGCTAGGAGATGAATGTGGCTTATCCTGTCGAAAGCCTTTGACAAATCAAGACAAACGCAATCGACCTGGTGGCCCAATCTGAAGGAGGATGTAATGTCATTCTGCAAAGTCACGAGATTGGTTGTTGCCGACCTTCCCTTCATAAAACCGTGTTGAGCTGGAGAGATGATGTTCTTGGCTTCAAATGAAAGTCTACGTAAGACCAAGGACTCAAAAACTTTGGCTAGGGCAGGCTGAATTGCAACAGGTCTGTAGTTCTTGGCATTTACTGGATCACCACTTTTCAGGATAGGTGCAATAAAGCTCGACTTCAGGTTCTTAGGGAAAATGCCCAGAGTTAGAAGAGCATTGAAATATTGGGTGACATGTGGAGCCAAGATACCACTACAAAACTTCAATACTACTGGGGGAATCCCATCTGGCCCCGCGCCCTTCCTTTCATCCAGCCCAGCTAATGTCTCCTCCACTTCTTCACATGAGATGTGAAAACCTGACAGATGGAATGAGGTTTCCAGCTCCAAAGGAACTGGAAGTGTTTGTGGGAGCCTGTATACAGAAGAGAAATAAGAAGCAAACAAGTCACATATGCCTTTAGGGGTGTCCGCTGTCACGTTGTCAAGGTACAGGTTGGAAAGTGCTGAAGACTTGCGTTTCATATTCCTGATGTGTCCCCAGAAGACCTTCACATTGCTTGGTATGGAGTCTAGTTACATCTACATGTCTAGTTACATGGAGTCTAATGTTGTCTAGTTACATCCCGTGTTCGAGCGAGTACAATAACTGGCCGTCAGGTATCGTTAATGCCATGTACTCATTCATATTAAACTGATATCAAAGTCAACAGTACATATAAATATTACGAATTTATGGGAATAATACAAAACTCAGTTTTAAATTTAGCGTTACGAGTAATCGCTATTGATATTTACACAAACAAACTCAATGCCGAACAACAAAGTGTTCTAGAGAAGAATTTTAATAATGTGTTCTAAACATATTAAATTCCAAGTGATCTCTTTTTTAACTTACTACCATGTTGGAGGTGTGATCCCTGGAGGGTCAATCAGTCAAGGGATATTGGAGTGTTTATGACCAGTACTCTATGTTCAGCTGATCAAATTGCTAGTAACACCTCCAAAGCATATTGTATATTGGGCTTTATTGGTAGGTCAACAAGAGGCTTCAAATGACTCCAATCCTTGCTTGTCTTGTTTACATAATTGGTGCACTCCTTTTTCGAATATGGTAGTGTGATTTGGTCTGCTTACCAACTGAGCCAAATAGTGAGTTGAACAGTGTACAGGCCCGCTTTGCGAGCGTTCGTCTGGGTCTTACCTACTTAGCACTAATACAAAACTGGAACAGCTTTTTTCTCTACAACATCTACATAATCGACGTGTCATCTTTAATATGATATTTCAATCCAAGCTGATTAATGGACTGGTTGATTACCCTGATCTCCTGGTGCTGATAGATTTGGGTGTACCGAGGAGTTTTCAGTCGGAGATTCCTCCCTACATTCTATTCATACAACTGTGGAGTGGCAAGGCTTCAGAGGCTCGGTGGCAAGACGTCTGGAAGTATTGACTTTTTCCATGGGTATGTTTCATCTTTCAAGATGAGTGTTATGCAGTTGGCCAATCGGTCATGATCTGTCAGTTCAATATTATATCATTACATTGCTCTTATGTTAGTTGTATACTCTGCTAGGTAAATTGATTTTTCTGTTTTAGTTTTGTTTTTGTTATTTTTTTATATTATTTTTCAGTTATTGAATTATTATTAATATTATTTCCTATTATTGTTACAATTCACAATTCGATACGATTTTAGTACTACTGTTTGTTACCTTTATTACAGTTTAATATCGTACTTTGTTGTGGCTTCTTACTTACGTATTTATTTACCTTTTTATGTGCTTACGGTCTAGTATTGATTTATATGTATTACATACACTTTGCCACCTAACGTGCGCGTTTATTGTAAAAAAATGTCGATGGAATAAATAAATAAATACATCACAAGACAAACGTGAACAGTAAATAGGGTACTTTGGGATTATACCGACCACACCCAGACATGAATCGTTATTTCACATTTCGTTTCTACTGATTACTAGATTAGCGTAGAACAATATTTCGTCAATATAAAACAGGAATTGTCTTATCGCAAACCCCTCCCCATCCTCAGACAGAGGTCAAAGTCGAGCGTCTAGTAGATAACGTGATTGCAGAGTCTCGCCGCCCGTTCAGCTGGTGCATCGCTTTGTTGTACTTCCGTGTTTTACCTCTACATTTCTCCAAACACAAAAATTCAACAAAAACAAACATTTACCAAACTAAACTCTTTATTAAAAAAACACTAAAAACTTGTTTTTATTCTTGATCACATTCCGCCACCCAAAATGCGAGTGCCTCCGGCCATCAGCGCGGGCTTTGGCAGCACCTTCGGTGCTGCCCCGCGCTGATGTCGACGAAAGAAAAACATCCCTCGAGATAGTACCTATCAGTAAAATATCAAATTCTAGAGGGGCTAATCAGAAATATAAATTGAATTGTAATGGAAAGGCAATTATGTACCGTGCAAATCACGTGATGCCGCGCGGTCTGCCGTAATCAGGATTCTCGAGAAAGATAAGATAACAGCGACAACACTAACGATCACAATACCTGGAAATGCTTGTAAGTTTGTAATTTTGTAATTGAAGAGTTGTTTTTTCGTTCTATCATGTTTGTTTCTATAAATTTCTATTTTTGTGTTCTTCATACTAGTGTGGTCGGTATAATCCCAAAGTACCGTAAATAGCTTTTGTGTCATTCTTTATTGAGAGATTTTAAAGAAACTAGTTCTACTGTGAAACCTAGGCCTGCTTTGTCTTTGGCGACAAGAGCTAGTGTTGCTGTAAAATGTAAACATACGTTTATTTTGTCAAGTAAACCTTGAATAGTCCTCAGATTAATGAATACATATGACAGCATTACCTGAATATTCTTCATATTGTATTAAACTTTCATTAATATTTTTCTTACTTGAAGATTCGTGTTTTTGTAGATAGCTTTATGATCAGCTTGGCGTAGGAGAAGAGCTGAGTTCCTCTTAATTGGACCTTTCATCTCGATTTTCTTCATGAACAATGGCAACCTTAAGTACACCTTAAGATTTAAGCTTACGCTTCGTAAAACTCTTGTGAATCTAGTCATTTTATCGCTTAAAAGTAATAAAACAAATTTAAAATAACACCAAAAACAAGGAGTTTTACTTTGTAAACAAAGGAAGACCTTGAGTTTAATCAGAATATAAAATAGATGGTGACAGCTGACAGCTAGTGACAAAGCCAATTCCAACCTCAGAAAACTAAATCGCTATAACACAGGAGTAAATTAAATTCTATATCAATGTTAGTTCTAAATTTAGTATAAGAATGGCGATTTGTAACTGTTTTATAAATATCTGATTTTAACGGATTTTTATGGAAGTTGATTTAAAAATTAATTGGAATAAATTGAAAGCAAATTTATGAAAAACATTTCGAAATTAATGACCGGGGGAGGTCATCCGAATCCCCTTAAATTAACACTTCTCAATGTACAGCTCAGATGCTAGGGTAAAAACCTTCATCTTTCATTGTTGTAAAATGTGACCAATCCCTTTTCATGGGGTGAACAAATTTTTTTGACGGATTGAATTTCCAACAAAAGTGTCCCTTTAAGTCACGTCCTGTTAAGGAAATGGAAATTGACATTATGAAGCCTACAATGATTCAGGTGCGTGACTCATACAATGGAACATTCATGACCTACAGTATGACTCGGAAGTCCACTAAGACACAGAAGAAACAAAGGGTTTTAGTAAACCAAAAAGATGTGATTGAGATGAAACGTGGCCTTAATCTTCTTCCATCTCCTTTGTACAATAAGGCAATCCAAATATCAAAAGCTAAGTTTAATGACTTACAAGATCTCAAGAAGTTCTTACCTCGAGAGGCACAACTTTTTTTACGAGGGACTTACATTTAAAGATGGAAAAAAACACAGATGACGATGGAGATGTAACTGTTGGGTAAGTTGTGGAATTTTATTTGTATATTTCATTTTTCCCAACGTCTAATATGCTATTGGAATATTATGAAACAGAAAATTCCATGTCATTGCTAAGGAGATATCTACTGTAATTTTGTTTCTTTCCAAATAATAGAAGAGCATCTTCAAAAAAATAAATAAAATTATCGAGGATTAAAAAAAACAGCACAGAAACAAACTAATTGATGAAATAGAGTTTAGTATTAGTATAATCAAACTCTGTAAAACATATTAGGTTAGTATCAATAATATGTAAATAAATGTATTATGATAACCACACTTCTTCGCTTGAATCTCATCATTTTTTCCCCATAAAACCAATGACTCTCATCGTTCTTACCTGAAAAGAACAACTATCGCTTGTTTGTTTGATTAATAATAAGTTATAATTTATAAAAAAAATAAATTTTGTGCTAATTTAATCACAACTTAGAACGTATAATGTTTTAAACTTTTAAAACGCGTGTTCTCACTTTTTAATTAACTTGACTCTCATCATTATTTGTGTTATTGTGTCCCCGGCCCTTCATGTGTTTAATTATGTAATTAATATTAATTTTAGTATAGAAGGAGCCCAGACTCTAATAATATGGTGGGGCTCGGAAATGGTGATGTGAGTGGCACTGGTTATAAGGAATGAGAGGGCATGAGGTGGAAAAGTGTATATAAATCTATATATATAAATTTAATAAATATATAAATCTAGTTTGCGCGAGTGATAGACTTAAAACATCGAATACAATGTAAATACTATGTAAACACTGTTATAAAACCTAACAGAACAAAGCTGTATATATAAACTTTGTTTTGCTATCTGCATCACTACTGATAAAGCAAAGCAATGTTCAATAAATTAAATTAAATGTTGTGTAACCAGTTGTGTACCTGATGAGACAATGAGACTACCACTTCACCTATTTATATGTGTCTCAGATGTCAAGGCGATGTAGATGTTTAGTTTTGAGGTTTCTGTCGTCAACTTTCAGTGGATATTTTCTACGAACATGACTCCAGATTCCAGGAGTCAAGTCTGAAATAGCCTCAGATACCAGACGCTACAATCAAAGAAAGACAACTAGAGCTAGTCTCAAAACACTTTTATTGTTATTAAATTACATGAAATTCTTTGTTAGCACAAGAGGACATGGTACAATGTTATAATGCTCATCAAATAGATAAGAAACCTAAATGGTAATATAAATAATTTTATGTATGGCACAATATGTACACTGTTACGATGATCCTGGTGAATCCGGCCTAAAATCATCAAATGTACGTATATATTTAATTTTCCAGCAAAAATGATTTAATAACTCCTTTGAGAGAATTTAATGTTGGAATAGGCTTCCACGATATTGGTAATTTATTGAAAAAAATATTGCCGTTATAAGAAAATGATTTTTTTAACTGGGTAGTTTTGTGTATTGGGGCTGGAATATCATTAATATTCTGTTGTAAAATGTTTACGTTGGTAAATGAGAGGTTTGCTTTGCACACTTTTGTAACTTTAAATCAGGATCTCCATTACATATAAGCCCCCAATTGTCAAAATTCTAAGATCTTTAAAACGGTTCCTGCATGATTGGTTTAAGTCTTATTTGCTTAATATCCTAATTGGTTTTCTCTGAGCTTTGTTAACTTTTCTATAAACGGTGACATGCCCCAACAAACAATACCATACCGCAGTAAATACTCAAAATAACCACAATAAATAGATTTTGCCATTCTTGCATCAGTGAGATCTCTAATTTTTATAATGCATAACACGCTGAATTTCATTTTCCAATTAATTTATTGACGTGAGTTTTCCCATCTCAAATTGTTATCTAAAATAATCAAGAAATTTGCAAGTTTTAGAGGAAGTAAAATGTATTTTTAAAGAATGTTATTTATATCTGTTCAACAGTATTCTGATAAAGTGAAAGTTAAGTAATGATATTTTTGAGATATTTAATGAAAGTTTGTTATTCTTAAGCCAGTTAAATATCAACCTCAAGTTTTCTAGTAATTTATGAGATAGTTGAAATCTGTTCTGTGACTTCATTAGACTGGTAGTGTCATCTTGCAAAAAGAATTAATTTGTCAAGATAGTTAAGCTGCTTAGGCAAGTCATTAATAACAATCATAAACAATATTGGTCCCAAAACAGACCTCTTGATAATCCTCAGACAGTTTGCATCACACCATTGTTTAATTTTCCGCATGGTGAGTTGAAGGCGATGGCAATCCTCTGTTTACAACATACAAAAACTAGATATTATCGGCGAATAGCATGAACTTTGTTACAATAGAATCAGCAATATAAAAATTTTGTCTGAATTTGTTTTTTAAGCATGGCTAGTGCATGGATTCTAGTTTTGCCTGATTTGCTCCAGTAGACATTTAATGTATTGGTACTTGTTTATTTATTTGTATATAATTCTCCTGGTCTTTTGTACATTTTCATTTATGGCTGAAATAAAAATACATGAAGATCAACGTTTAGTGTAGTTTAGAAAAGAGTAAGGCTGCATGGAACATTAAACTTAGCAGCTCGAAACGATATCAAAGAAAAAATAAATTAAAAAGATTTTCTTGTATAACCACTGGTTGATATTGGTACTGCTATGGAGTTTACTAAATCAAGTCGACATTCATTTTTAAAAGTTTGCCGACTGCCGAGGATTTTACACTGTTTTTCCGTTTGGACTGTTTAACAAGAAAGTGTTTAGTTATTATTAACAATTTTGTTCGTTAGCCTAGACTAGATTTATTTTCTTTTGAGGTTTTAGAGTAATTGTTTAAAATGGATCCAGCACTGTTAAGGGAACGGGAGCTCTTTAAGAAAAGAGCTCTCTCGACACCCACGTAAGTAGTATATGGAAGAAATTCAATTTTTTATGTGTCACAATAGTACATAAAACCAATTAGGTCAGGTTATAATAGTAGTCATTTTGAACATGTTGACCACAATCACATCAGTCTAGACAATTCTTAATCCTCAACCCAAACTATATTATTGCTATAGCAGACTTTGTGAACAGTTTATTTGAGAGCATCCTATCACCAAATTAATTTGATAGTGACCCTCTCTATACCATAAATCCAACACTCCATAGTTCTATGCTTATGAAAAATTATTTATAAGTCTCAAAAAGTTTTGTAATAAACAATTATCATTAGACTTAGTTGTTAACATAAAGAATAACAACCAGAGCCATTAGTCCCCAGGTTTTAGTGAGGTCTTCTTAGCCCTTACTTCGTCTGGTAAAACTAGTTTACGTTTGACTTAATTCATCTGTTTTTTAGACAACAATATGTAAATCAGACAGTAGCCTAGAGTCCATAGCCATGTGAAAGCGGGAATAGTTGGTCATCAGTAGCAATATGGCAATGCCACCTCAAATTTCAAATAACATGGTTTTAGTGGGTAGGGTAAATCACCCAGTGTTTGATAGCTTACCAGTGTTTAATAGGCCAAACACATTTTGACTTCTGCTAAGCTCATATGCTATTTATAATTATATGTTTGAGATTTGAAAAATTTCTAATTCTTTTTTTAACCTATCCAGTAGAATTCTGGGTATCAATTTACAATAACGTGACCATGGAAAGGTATGTTCATTTTTTTCCCCTGAAAACTACAATTTTTCCTGAAAACAATAGTGAAGAAAAAATTCGTCGGCAACGAAAATCAAAGGAGTTACGATTTTTTGAAAACTCTGTTTTTGACAGTATCTCTGGCAATTTGACTGAAATGATGCTGACAAGTACGTTAATTCTGTCAACGATGCCTGCCCGCTGCGCAGTGCTGCGCACTGCTTGCTCTTTTAGAAAAAAAAATTAACTCGAGCTTGCAAAAGTCGAATCCCAGATCACGTGATGCCCCTGATCCTTAACCCTCCAAGTGTTGTTCGACAAAATTTTGTCGGTTGTTATTTTCCATTTTTAACGCAATAATGCCCGAAAGGCATCAATATAATACAATAATATACTTTCCCCCCAGTTTATATGCACCTGTGATAATAATACTTGGCTATAAATGCCCAACCCATGAAAAAAAGTCCATTTTTCATGGTCACGGTATTGTAAATAAATACCGAATTCTGTATTTGGAGGGAAGCAGTTTTGGTGAGAATTCATAGAGTAAGTTGTTATCAGCATCTAGAGCTTCACTTAACAAATAGGCTAAGAGTTGACTATTTTAAATATATATTTTTTAAATTGCCAATTAATTAAAATTTGGGTAGCGGTTAAAATTAAAAAGCGGTTTTTTATATCGAAGAATGTAATCATCGATACCTAATATTTGCATCTCAAATCCTAGACTATCAATCGATATAAAAGTATCTATAGTCCTCAATAACAATCATGTTTTAAATTAAAATATGGATTTAATATTTACAGTGATGAAACAAATTATTATAAGAAAACTGAAGACGACATATTTGCTCCTCTCACAGTTACAGTTGTTTCTTCCCACAAATTTCACATAGGCCTAATGGATTTTTTGGTACGAGTCCAACATGTTGAAGCCACGTAAAACATATAGTCTTATCATCTTTCAAAACAATGTGGTGTAGTTTTCTAAAATTGACTGCCATTTTTAATAATCAAATGTTACTTATATGTAAAATTGAAATATTACCTTACGTGTATTATTTGAAAGTGTTTACAGCTGTTAATATAGATTATTTAAGTTATTTGTTCAAAATAATTAATCAGTATCGATTGATTATATCGGTGGTTATGATTATGTAATTAATATCATTTACCAATTTCGATATAAAAAACCGGGTCCGCTTATTGTACCCTACCCTAAAATTTATATGATATATACAGAAAGAATGTACATTAAATTCTCTTCAGTGCTGTGTAAAACACAATTAGGTATCTAACCTTAACCTCAAAAAATAGAGAAACTAAATCAATCACTGGATTGTAAAGTTGTGTTCAAACCCAGTGTTTGATTATAACTATCAAACACTATATTACATGATTTCTAATGTTTGATAATTTGTTTGTGAAGCTTTTAAAAATTAAATATTTTATGTAGAAGTTAAAATTTTAGTTTTTAAAATTGTAGTTAACAGCTGACTAGCCTATTAACATGAACCTGAACAAATTTTATTTTTCGCTTATGCCGCCAAAAAAGAAACCAAAGTTTGCCTATAAACACAAAGATCTCTTACTTGCATTGGATGCTGTTAAAAAAGGTGAAAGCATAAATTCTGCTATCAGGCGTTTTAGAATTCCACAATCAACTCTATTATGCAAGCAAGGTACAGTTGGAGGAATTTAGCTGTGCTCGTGCAGCCCTAATACTACCCTTTCAAAAAACGAACGCTATCTGTGTGGCGGGTTGCGTTTACGTGCTAGCCGCTGAGATGAAGGCGCAAGAATCTCTTAACGACTTTAAACTCACGATTTCGATTTGCCGATTATTATTCACACATATGTTATTTTCAAAAACACGTTAAACAACAATATAACAACTGAAAAAACAAGGATAAGTCCTATTATTGTTATTATTTGGTATTCTCTTATTATTTAATTTACAATCACTTCAATAATATTTAATTAATTTAAATGCTAGAATATAATTTTCAAATAACAAATGTTACTTAAAATGATTGTTCTTCAATTCCACTCAAGCTGTCCTCCTCTTCTGGGTCACTGTCACTGCTGTCTGTATCCGAACCAACTGATATAATAAGGGATTCTATAATATTGTCAATATGGGGTTCTGCGGCTGCATAGTCCCTTTCGATTTTCTCTACGTGCTTGCACTTTACTGACCAACTCTTCTGCGCCCATACTTTATATCTTGTCTTCGCATAGAGCTTTAGCTTGATACATAGTGAAAGATGTATTTCTCATAACCACATAATGTTGACTTCGGCCCAAATTAACTCAATGGGATTGAGGTCTGGGTGGTAGGGCGGAAGTTGTAAGATGTCGTGACCCTCTAGTTGAACAGTTTCGTCCAAGGCGTACCGGACATGCCTTGGTTTATATAGCTGCACAAGTTTGTATAGTTCAGGATAAAAGAATATCGTCGCAGAATGGTATTCCGTTTTTTTGAAAGCCACAACTTCATATCTTGCTTCCTACTTTTTGAAGTAGGAGCTTTATCAATTTGTATGTTATGGTAGGGCGCATTATCGACTACCAGTACTGAATTTGGTTCTAAATTCGGTAACACTTTTTCCTTTATCCACTTCATAAAAATGTCCCCATTCACATTGTCGTGGTAGTCTCCACTATGGTTGCTTGTTTCCAACATGTAAAAGCATTGGGCAAGAACCCTTTCTCTCCATCCGCATGGATAATTATTAGTCTCTTGCCCTTGGAAATCGGCATGTGTAACCCTTCATTTGAGCCATTTGGCTAAGTTTGGTTAGATACGTGAGACGATAGTATATAAGTTTCGTCTAAATAAATTATGGGGCGTCCTTGCTCCCTGTAATTTTTCAACGCTCTCAAGTATGTTATCCTCTTCTCTCGGATTTCTGGCTTTTCAATTAATAATTTCCTATTGTTTGCCGTCCTTCTCCAAGTAAATTTTAGGTCCTTTAATACCCACCTAAAACTTTTCTCACAACCCTGGAAATATATTTTCAGCCATTCTTTTGTTACGTATGTGACACTTACACACATTTATGGTGAAATATAAATAAAGTAAAATTATATAAATACATTTATCACAGTTCAGTGTATAGAAGGTGATTTAATTCAAAAGTATACAAAATTGGGCACAACAATTTTTATTATTTTCCAAGCAATACATGTTTTTATGGCTGTTACGTTTGTGACATGAAAGGCACTCATCCTTAGAGTGTTAGGTACATAATGGTAAAATTCTGTTAATTTTTCCTTCAATAAAATTTAAAATAAAATTAATTGCATTCCTAATTAATATTTACGTACAACTCTTAATTAATCAATGTACCAACACGTTTTGAATACTTGTTAAAAATTGTGATTTGTTGTTACGTATGTGACAGGTTGTTTGTTACGTATGTGACAAGTATAACTAGAGTACCAAGAACACTATTTATGATAAAAATAACAACTTATTCTATCTAAAAGTGATATCCTTACAACTGAACTGAACCAACAAAATAGGTAACTGTTACCAATTCACATAGAAAACGTTACAATAAAACTTAGGTACTAAATTCACATATACTGTATATTAAGGTTCCTTATAACTATTTCTACAATATTAATTTTTAAATAAGTTGGGTACACTTTTGTTCTAAGTAAAACTAACAGAAAATAGTCACAGTTTAACATGTACAGTTTTTGGAAACTGATAAAGTACACGAACTCAACGGTTTTAATTTTAGGTTGTTCCAACACCCGAATAATGTCTTTAGTAGCCACGAGCCTTTCATCATTTTCATCAATTTTAAACAGTGTAGTATCCTCCCCATACTTTCTCAAGAAAGTGACTACAATATCTTCATTTACTTTGCTCTGGCAAACTGCTACGTAGCGAAATTCTTTCATTTTATTACTTAATAATTTCACTAATACATAGTCACCAGGATTTTGTGTTGGACATTTCTATCAGTGTTTGATAATGGGCTCTTCATCTGTCTCCATCTGTGCATTTTCCAGTACTCTCATACTTATCATCATCAGATTCATCACTGTAAGCATCTTCATAGTGTAGCCGTCGTCGGGTTGACAGTTTTGTAGCGTCATATTCTTCATTCTTAATGTCAACTTTAAGCACGAGTGATTTTGATGTCCTGCTAATCAGTATCTTGTGATCACTATATGCTTGAAAGTGGTGCATTGCTTGAATACCAGTTATTTGATGAATTTTACCCCATCTCTCCTCAAGATGTTTTCTATTATGATCTATTTCTTCCTTTGAAACAATAGCCGAATTTCTTTGCATTTTTCCAATGCCACTCTGTAGAAATCTTCTGGGGTATTAACAAAAGCTTTCCGACCCTTTACTACTCTCCATACAATCCTCTTTACCATCCCTCCGATACCATCTACAGCCTCCTTCTCATGGCTGGAAGCAAAAAAATTCCAGTTCATTGCAATACCAAAGTCTTCCTCTGCAAAACAAATATTTGACATAGTGTACCGGCTTTTAAATTGGCCGGCACAGTTATCAGAAAATATATGTAAATGTTTTATTTCTGGAGCTATTTGATTAATTTCTTTTACAAGAACTTTTATAAATGTCCAAACAGAGTTCTTACAATGCTTCAAATCATCACTAACACAAGCAAAACTATAAACTTTATCATTATGCCAACCTTTTATTTTTTGTACATAAATCAGTCTGGGAGGCTTTAAAATAAACAAATAAATAGATTAACTTGGTAGATAGGCTAGGTTAACTAACTTCCTAAGTTAATTCTTCTTCAAATTGATAGCTTTTGTATCATAACTTAATGTGTCACATACGTAACATTTTGATCTGTCACATACGTAACACAGTTTACTTGCCAAAGAATAATATTTAAAATAAAATAAAAAATATCATATTAACAATCATTAACTTGACCTTACTTTTACAAAATGTTATCCATGTCAACATTCTAGATGAGATGCAGTTTAAACTTGTTCATGTTTCTTGTTACGTATGTGACACTGTGACATACGTCAGAATTATTTGGAAATAAGGACTTGTTTACTTACCAAGTTTATTTAAATTTAGCTCAAGTTTATGTAAAATGTCCAAGCTTCCTCTCTCTAACCTCATATCTAAGAAACACTTATACACTAGGTAAAATCAGCTGTTTTAAAAAACTAGATTATTGTTATTAGTAGACTGTCTCATCAACAGGCAACTTTAACCTAGAATAAAAATAAATATACATCTTCTATTAAACTATTTTCTTTGGATTTGGTAAATTAAAGTATTTTACAACATAAATATGTCTTAAAAACTAACTTTAAATTTATTTCATTTTTTAACACTGAGGTGTCTGTTATAAAAGAATGGCTGTTTTGTCCCTTAGCGCCTCCCTCAAAAGTTTTGCAGTCGGTATTCGATGTTCTTCAACATGCAAATTGTCAACTATTCTACGTCGTTGACGGTTTTTGTTTGGTGTAGTAAAACTTGCCTCACACATGTTACTAACCTTCAACTTGTTAAGTTAACTGTTTATTTTAGTCACAACTCGCTCTGACACTCCAGTTGCTGCAGCAGTTCTTTGGCGAGCCTTTGACAACGGAATTTTAACAGTTTGATGGTCTGCCTCTTCCTTCATAAATGTATAAACATTATTCACAATTTCGTGAGCCTGACTATGAATAGGCTTTTGACTTTAACTTAACAGACATTATCGGTAAAAGCGAAGCACAAGCTACACTCAGCACTGTCACAAAACAGACTGATTGTGGCGAGTGCGATGAGTTATTTGGGCCAATACGATTCCTGAAAGGAGGGTTTTAACCATGAGTCAAAGGAAATGTTTTCGGGACGCAGCGTATAATGCTACCCCGCCACCCCTCCCGCCCATCACCACACACTCCAGGTCACGCGCACAGCTAAAGTCCTCGAACTGTATCTGGTAAAACACCACTAGATAAGGAAATGGGACCACAGCCTCTTCTTGAGAGGAAATGCTTGCTAATAGGGTAAAAGGTTTAGCTGCTCAAGGATTTCCTGTCAACAAATTAGACCTTTCCACTTCTGTCCATCAGATCACTAAAGATCTTCATTTGTGAGATGAATCCCCAATGTGTCCCCATGGAATAAATGGCTTTGTCTGTTCCTTATAAGGCATCCTGAAATCTCTGAAAGGAAACTAGAGAAGTTGAGCTCTGTTAGAGCTTCAGTAACAGAAGAGTTCATAAGAAGTTGGTTTTCTCAGATGAGTAAATATCTGAAAGAAAATAACTTTTACTATGTGCTATCAGACCCTGCACAGGTTTTCAATAGGACAAGATATCTTTTTTCTTGTGTCCAAAAAGCGGGAAGGTACTTGGCATAAGTACAGTAAACGTATTTCTTTGAATTTATATGTTTTTTTTAATAAAATATATAACTTTTTACTAGTGTATACACATTTAATAGAAACTAGATTAATTAAGGATCAGAATACATGCATTTTTGTCTCTACAATAAAGTCATTGAGGTATGTAATTTTGTCTCACTTTTTTCTTTAATACTACCAAACAGGGAGGTTAACTAACCCTACATTCATGAAGTTTTTAATATTTTAATGTTCTGTTTTTGTGCTGTGTGTCTCGATATCTGTTATCTAAGTGAACCGGGGCTGTGGACCAGTGCTTCACAAAATATCGTGTACTGTAGTTTGGATCGAGTGAGTACTTGTCAATCATGGATCAACCATCCACTAGTTTAGCGAATCGTAGTGAATTGAGTGTGTCAGAGTGTTTTGTCGGGCATGTTAGGAGTTTACGTTTTGACCGAAACAAGATTATTTCCTTCCTTTTAATGGTAAGTGTTCTCTATTACTGTCCATTTATACATTATTATTGGGTTTTTAAATGTTCTATTACATTTTTACACTTTACATAAATTTCTTTTCATTACTTTTGAATTTATATTTCAGATCCGCTCCTCTAGAATTCAATATTTTACTGATAGGTACTATCTTGAGGACGTTATTTGTTGTTGTTGACATTAGATTATGGAGGCACTCGTCTTAATCTGATAACTACTAGGTCTAACTAATTTGTAGCGCGAAATTAAGAAAATGATCCTTCATTTGGGTAAAAATTCTGCTCATTTCAGTATTATTTTTCATTTATGTTTCCATGGCGCATCCGATGACGTCATCATTAGGTTGAATCACAGTCACAAAAGTTCACTTGATGCCCGACTCGTATGTACAACAGGGAAATATTGCTTTGTGCGTGAAAAGTAGTTCAATATTTTATGTTCTAAAATTTCGTTATTTCTCATTTCCACCCTGTGAAACCTTATATTGTTTTGTTCAATAGTATGATTCCAATAAGTTAATAATGCAAAACTCATATTTTGTCCCTCCGGCCGTTACTTTTACATTTACTGCCATTTGTAAGCTCTTATTTACTGTTATATATTGAAAATTCATGTAACTTAAAAGGATTGTTACATTTCAAAAAATGGTCTGTGAGGCAAGGATGTAAAACTGCAAGGAATCATTAGACAATAAGAGGAAAATTTGTGACAAATTTTTAAATCTGTGGTTGATTTTTTTTCCTAAATGAATTTGCTTTTAACTCTTAAAAGTGTGGAGAGTGCAGAGTTGTCTAATAATTATCTAGGTAGAAGAAAAGCGCATATTATAATCGATTCACAACAGTAGTGGTTTTTGGTTAATAATGTTAATATCGGTCAGCGTCTAACAGAAATAGAGAATCAGGTTCATTACTTGGTGAAGTCAAAGTGAGTTCTTAAAAGTGTGTGCTGATAGTAAAACTAATTATTGAGGAAGTAATATCGGCTCTTTATTGAAGCATAATCATTAATAGAACACCAGATTGTTTCACAAAGAGAAGGTAGATTATATTATTCTGTATTTTTGTATCAAAAAGGGGAGTGGAAACATTAGAAAGTACATGAAAGATTTTTAAAACTGACTAACTCTGTAACTAGATAACAAGAGCCGAAATAACGAATCAAATAATAAGTTTATTGGGTGAATTGTGATTGGATTGTGCAAGGCTCTGACAATGTCTCTAACATGCTGGAAATTTAGTTAAACATGTATAAACCAAAATTTTAGAAGAAATCCTGACATATTTTTCACCTTGCTGTGCTTATAAATTTTTTTGACATACATGCATTAGAAATTAGTGTTGAGATGTAATCATACATATTTACAGCTCTGAGAGGTAACAATTCTACAAACAGTGTTAAAATGTATCCTCACTCAATGTCCACGACGAGATGGAGTGCTAGAATATAATGGATCAGTCCCTTAACAAACAGCTAAAACTGTGGTATAGTTAGCATTAAATGAATTGGACCTTGAATTTCCAGCTGAAGTGTATGTTGATATTAATGAATTGGTTGAATAGACGAGTTGTCATGAATCCATTGTTTAACAACAGTTTGGTACAAACTTTTGAAGTGTATTGATTTATGATAAAAGATCTAATAAGTTCCATGCTTTGCTTATCTTAAGCTGATAAAATTGAAGGTCTGATAGTTAATAATAACCTAATGAAAAATGCATAGGTTTAACATTTTAAAGAATAAAAAAAGTTGCAGCACCATTTAAAGTTGATTCTGATCTAAATGTTACAGTACACAAAGGGAAAAGAGATACTTGATGAAACAGGTGAAGACAAACTTTCACACCTGGATGACTTGATTGATAATGCAAGTTATTATCATTCTGCTCATGATATCTCACTGTTGACTGAACTAAATGACAAGTGAACAAAGATAGAAAGAAACAGAGGATGTCAATTATTTTGTTTTAATTGTCTTCTTTTGTTTATGAAAAATACAACTTTGTTTATTTTCTATAAAAATGTCAAATCGGACATGGCTAGTCTGAGATAAGTTGGCCAGTGATTTTTAATAATTGAGCTGAAATAAGTTGATCAATGTCTCTTAATAATTAGGTTTACATTAATTTTTCTTGTCATCTTATTATCTTTAGTAATGTTCATATTGTTGTGTAGAATTTCTTGACTAACTTATGTTATTATTAGCACTTTGATCAAATAAAAAATATTTAAAATAAAAAAAATCACTAAACAAACATTTACAGAGTTGAGAAGAAGAAAAATGAAAGTGTATCCTCTGCACCAAAAGAAGATGGAAAGAAAAAATCCAAACCTCCCCAAACATCATCTTCTGGCGGTGTTAGGTAAGTTTTACATATAATTAATTTAGACTTTAACACATTACATACAGAATTCTTCTGTTTTGTATTGTATTGTATACTGATCCTTTTAAAAGTGACTCTTTTTTTGGAATGATGTTTGTAAAAGGCCATGTATTTTAATAGATGGACAGTGAAGAAGGTAAAGGCATTTTAAGTTTATAACAAACAAACTTTTGTTTTTGTTCATATGTGTGTCAGCCACGGTGCATCAGCACTGCTACCATAGCAAAAAGATGGCCATTCGTTGGATACTACTCTCGCATCAAAAAGTATAGATAACCTTAGTTTGGTCGTTACTCAAACTAACTAGTTCATCGAAAAATTACGAAAGTTAAATTAAAATTTAGCTTGTTTATTTTTGCAGCTAGACATAAATAAAATTATTTACAAACATTAAATTTAAGTTTTTATGTTGGTGAGAAAGAAAAATGGTACCTCTTTTGGTGCTTTTCAACCAAGTTACAATTTTGAACATTCGTAACCAGGAAAACTTGTAATTCTATTAAGACCCAAGTTTTATGCAAGATATTTACAAGAGTACTAACTTGGAGTATGTAGTTGTACAATTTTTGAATTATATGGATAAAGTTGTCAAACCAGTTGTTTGTAAACCATTTTAACTTTCATTCTCAACCAGGTTCGGTTAAAAAGAATTCAGTATTGGTCATGTTATTGAGTTTATAGCCATTATTCTTTAGGGCAGTTTATTTTTGTAAACTCAATTTAATAGTTTTCAACACTGCTTTAACTTAGTTAAACAGATTTTATTAACTTGCCGCGGTTGGTGCATGCTCATTGGAATTAGTTTTAATTAATTTTAGTTCTATTAGTTAGTTTCTGGTTAATGTTCAAAACTCAGGTATCTGTACTTTTTGATCCGAGATTAGGCAAGCATACTTCGACAGGACAATTTGTTGACCAGCGGCGCTGCACGGTGTCTAAGATTTTATATACATGAAAGAATGTGATAATAAAATTTATGATCTTATAGTATCATTGTAAAACAACATCTTTAACGCTATAAACTGATTTTCAAAATGTGATATACTTGTTTTGCACTTAGTTCTCGCTTTCGTCACAATTTTACAAGAGCTTTTCTCAACAGCGTTGCAATTTCTCAGCTTGCCTCGTAAAATGCGACTAATGCGATCACAGCTTAAACCCTGTCAAACATATCATGGAGAGAGTCCATATAATCTACAAGAGAATAAATAGAGTAACTTTAAGATAAGATCTACAATGAAACAGGTGACTCGTCAATATAGTTTAAAATATATTAATCCTAACAAAAAAAAAGTTGTAAACATAATTAATAATTCATTGATAAATAATCAATATTAATCGCACAAACAGTGATCCAGTATGTATATAAAACATTAAATTCTTAAGGTATAGGTACATGTTATAATTCATATTAAAATTAAATAAAGCTAGATGTAGCTATTCTTATCCTAAAATAAAATAATTTACAAAACATAAAACACATTTAAAAATAATTAGTGATAAAATAAATACAGTGGAATTAATATATATATATATATATATATATATATTAATATTATATTTATATTTACTTTTGTAAATTTTGTTTGCTTTGTTGTTATTTTTTATTATACCTTTTTGAAAACGGCAAAGCCGAAATATTAAAGGAAATTTATATCAAGAAGTCTAATAACTGTTTTATATATATATGTATATATGTATATATATATATATAAGTAGATATGAATATGGCGGTTCTAGCTCACTTTTGGGACAGTCAGAAAATCAAGGGAAAATACTGTTTAAAGGACAATAAACGAATCTGTAACTCACGAATGAAAAATTAACTGAATCCGTTCCAAAAGCGACCCAGAATCCCCTACTGACCAAAAATGAAAAATCACGAATGAAACCGAATCTATAGCTGTTTGCTTCTATTTTCTTGAGCTGAAACTTAGTCAAATATGCTTCGAAATGATCTCATATCTGCTTCTAATCTACGAAAATTCTGTAGTAAATATATTAAAATCTTAATGAAAAAATCTTGGAAAAGTTAAAGAAAAAAATATTGAAAAAATAGTATAAAGAATTTAAATTACCTCATACAAACCAATATAGTACTATTTTGTCCTATAAATATACTATTTTTTCAATAATTTTAAGTCTTAGTTTACAGATTTTTCTATAATAAATAGAAGAATCTATCACTGTTTTCACCAGAAATTGTGCTGATTTCTGTCAAATTCAAGTAAAAAGCATTACTTTTTCAAATTCATAGTTAAGAAATTTTTACCTTATAAATAGAACAATGGCACGAAGTAAAATAACATGTCCATACTGCAAAAAAGATATTTTTGAACACCATTATACCCGACATTATAGCTCAAAGAATCATCTGAAAAATAAAGATATTTATGACAAAGAAACTAAATTATTTGAGGACTTGGGCTAGAGAAAATCAAATTGATGATCACCAAAACATGTATAATATAGAAAAATTAAGGGAATTAAAGAAAAACTTTAAGGAAGATAAAAAAGATCTAAATCTATTTAAAGATGAAAAAATTCAATCAATCGCTGAAAAATTGTCCATTGAAACAAACGATAAAACTAAGTCTGAAATGATCGAAGAAATTGACAAAACTCTTAACGAAAAACATAAAAATATCATTGATGTAGAGGTTTTATCCTCAATTCACGGTCTTTTCAAGCAATACATTTTAACAAATTTAAACGATAATTCCATGTCAATTTACAAATATCTATTAATTATGCGCCCAGAAATTAAAAGTTTAATAGAAAAATTTCAAGACACTGTGAAAAATAGTAAAGGATATCTCTCTTTGGAATGCGAATACGAACGAACTTTAGTGAACGGTGAAACACAAACGTGTCCAATGTACTTTACTATAAAAGCAGACGAGATCTTTGATGTAAACGATTTTATCACTAAGCAGTTTAATAAATTATCACATCGAGAACAGACAAATCATCCAAATAGGGGTTCAGGATGGACATTCAAAAGTTGTAAACAATTAGTTTTGAGCCTTAACAAACACGAAATGATGAACGCAGGATCATATATCGATTTACCAAAGAAAATCAAAGATAAGAAAGCTTGTATAAATATCAAAAATAAAGATGATTTCTGTTTTGTTTATTCTATCCGATGCGCTATTGAAAAACCCGAAAAGAATGCTGACAGAGCAAAGCAATATGAAAAATTTGTAAATGACGAGATATTTTCAGGTTTCGAGTATCCAATGTCCTTAAAAGATATACAATCATTTGAAAAACGAAGTTACAATTCCAAGTATAAGTATCCTAAAATGTCTATCAATGTCTATACTTATGACGAGAAACTCAACATTGTTCCATTACAAATTTCTGAAAAATATGATGCCGAGTTAGAAGTTGATTTATTGTATGTTAAACAAGAAGATAAATCTCATTATGTTTTAATAACCGATTTAAATAAACTCGTGAGTTCTCAGTTATCTAAACACGAACATAAAAAATTGCTATGTAGAAGATGTTTAAGCCATTTCTACAAATCTGGAGATTTAGCAGAGCATTTAGAAATTTGCAAGCAACACGAAGTTTGTAAGCCAATTATGCCCTTTCCAGGTCAAACAACATCATTTACTAATTATCAAAAGAAATTTTCTCATCCTTACGTTATTTATATGGATTTTGAGAGCATATTAGAAAAAATTCTGACATGCAAGAACAATCCACAAAGATCGATTACAACCAAGATTCAGAAGCACATTCCTTATGGTTTTACTCTATATTTAGTGTCAAATGTGACAAATCGCATGTACAAACCTATATGTTATAGAGCAAAAAATGAAGAAGATTTGCCAAATGTTCCTGCAAAATTGTTTGAAGAACTCAATAAAATATCAAAATACATAGCTACAAAATATAATTCTAAGAACAAAAAACCTATGAAATTGACTGAAGAAGAAGAAATTTCATACCAAAATGCAAACGTTTGTCATATTTGCGAATGGTCTGCTTATGATGTTGGGTCAGTTCAGTATGGTTTTACTCCTGATAGTTGGAAAGATAAGAGTTATAATAAAGTGAGAGATCATTGTCATTTAACCGGCAAGTTTCGAGGCGCAGCTCATGCATGTTGCAATCTGAATTTGAAATTTCCACAAAACATTCCAGTTTTCTGTCATAATATGTCAAATTACGATACTCATTTGTACATAAAAGAATTAGCTAAGAAATATGGAAACGTTGATTTGATCGCAAACTCAGAAGAAAAATATATAAATTACTCTGTAAATTCTGGATACGGGTATGAGTTTGATGGTGACAAACCTAGAAAGTTCATAAAATTCTCTTTCGTAGACACATTTAGATTCATGGCCTCGTCTATTGAAAAGTTAGCTAAAAACCTCAAGAAAGAAGACTTCAAACATACAAATCATTTTATACAAGATGGTCTGAACGCAATTCTAGAAAGACAACCAAATGACGAAGAAGAAATCTTTAAAATTCTATCTGGAAAAGGAATATTTCCCTATGAATTTATCGATAGTATTGAAAAACTTGATTACACAGAAGAGCTAAAAATTCAAGATTTCTATTCACTTTTAACAGATGAGAGCATATCTGAGAAAGATTTTCAACATTATTTAGCTGTTTGGAATAAATTAAAAGAGAAAAATCTAGGAAATTACTCTGATCTCTATAACATCCAAGATGTTTTATTGCTTGCCGATATATTCGAAAATTTCAGAAACATTTGCCTAAATTGCTATAAACTCGATCCGGCACACTATCTAACAGCTCCCAGTCTCGCATGGGACGCAATGTTAAAATTAACGAAAATTGAGCTTCAGCTAATTAACGATTATAATATGTATTTGATGATTGAAAAAGGTATTCGCGGAGGCATTTCTCAATGTATTAAACGATATGTGAAAGCAAATAACAAATATTTGAAAGATTTTGATAAGACAAAGCCCGAAAACTATTTGTTATACGTCGATGCTAATAACCTTTATGGGTGTGGCCTAATGCAAAATTTACCATATAACGAAATCAAGTGGATGGATCCTAAAACTTACACAACTGCAGAATGGAAAGAAACAATTTTGGAACTCACCGGCGACGAAGATTATGGCTATATTCTTGAAGTCGATCTTGGATATCCAACAAATTTACATGAACATCACAAGGATTTACCTCTTGCTCCCGAACATTATAAAAACAAACTTTGCACAACTTTACTGGATAAAACTGAATACGTTGTTCATTCGAGAAATTTGAAGTTCTATTTGGAACAAGGTATGATTTTGAAACATGTGAATAGAGTTATTGCATTCGATCAGAAGCCTTTTATGAAAGAGTACATTGATTTTAATACTAATATGAGGACCAAAGCTACAAGTGACTTTGAGAAGGATTTTTATAAGTTAATGAACAACTCAGTTTTTGGAAAATCTATGGAAAATGTGAGAAACAGATGTGATATTAGACTAGGAAATGAAGAATTTTCAATGAAACAAGCTAAGAAAACAAATTTCAAATGCTTTAGTATCTTTGACGACAACTGTATAGCGAGTCACATGTACAAACAGAAAGTAAAATTTAACAAGCCGATCTACATAGGATTTTCAGTTCTCGACCTCTCAAAATTGCTAATGTACGAGTTTTATTACAACAAATTAAAGAACTATGATCCAGATTTGAATCTGTGTTACATGGATACAGACAGTTATTTCCTAGAATTGAAACGTGATCCTTACAAAATTATTAAAGAAAATTTGAATGACTTTGATACGAGCGATTATCCAAAAGATCATGAATGTTTCGGTACTAAAAATAAGAAAGTCATAGGAAAATTCAAAGACGAACTAAATAGCGAAGTTTTAGAAGAATTTTGTGGTTTAAGATCAAAGATGTACTCGTACAAATATCTAGACAAAAATCCAGTTAGGTTAAAGGAATTAAGAGAAGCGTTGTAAATAAAACAATAAATATCGAAAACTTGAAGAGATGTTTGTTCGAAGATAAAGAAGAATTTAGGGAGATGACAGTAATCAAAAGCTACAAACTACAAACATGAGTTGTACACAGTTACCATAAACAAGCTGGCACTGAACGCTAAAGATGATAAGAGAATTGTCCTAGAAAATAAGATCGATACAGTACCTTATGGCTATAAAAATGAAGCAAAATCTGATATATTAGACGAATTAAATAAACTTGAAAACTTTGAAAATTGAGAAATAACCGGAAGTGTTTACGAATATGAATTGAGAAAGTCAAAGCTATAATTTTTTTCTATATAAATGGAGTCTCAAAAGAAATGTACAATATGTCAAGAATTTAGACTTTTTGAAGAATTTCATAAAAATAAGTCTAAAAAAGGAGGAATAGAGTCTATGTGTAAAGTTTGTCGTAGTAAATATGAGAGAGAATTATACGATAAAATAGAAAAATTAACGTTAGAAGAGAAAAAATGTTGCGTTTGTAAAGAAATTAAGGATATTTCCCAATTTTACGATTGGCATTATAGTAGAGATAAAAAACATACACATTGTAAAGATTGTGCTATAAGAATTCAACGAAAAAGTCAAAAGAAACCGACTCTTTGCGAGTGTGGACGAATCATTCAATGGTTACCTTATCTTCAAAAACATTTACAGACAAAATATCATAATTCTAGAGTTTAATAAAATTTAGAAACATTTTCATCGTAAAGTCCAGATTCATTGATAAAAACAGTGTCAGGATGAAGATTGTTAAGGGGCCATTCGAATAGCCCCTTG
The DNA here is from genome assembly GCF_021130785.1 of Homalodisca vitripennis. NCBI lineage: Eukaryota > Metazoa > Arthropoda > Insecta > Hemiptera > Cicadellidae > Homalodisca > Homalodisca vitripennis. Next base: position 42,200 of record NW_025779467.1, read on the forward strand.
TTTCTCGGGGTCTATGGGATAGACTCCTGTAATTTATACATACAAAAGTTGTTTTTATCATCATTATCGACATTATTTATGATAGCTTGCCTCGTGTTTTCATATTCTAAAATTTCTGCAACATCTTTTGCTTTGAACCAAATTTTGAAACGTTTCTGCAATCTTCATTTTAGATTTCAGTATTAAAGAATATATGCCCGGTTCATTAATGAAAATAGTGTTTTTTTGAAAGTTTGAAGGTAAGAACGATTCGTTCCCCCCTTCTGAATCTATGTTATCGTAGCTTTTTTTATATTTGTCTTTAACGTGATCTCTAATCGCTTTCATCGTATTTTTAAATTCCAATATTTCTGCAATATCTTTTGCTTTAAACCAAAATTCATTATTTTCGTCAACAAATGTTAAAATTTCTTTATTATTGAATTTGAGTAGATTCACAACTGACTCCATTTAGATAGAAAAGAAATTTAACTAGTAAGTTTTATTTCGAGAATAAAGGCCAGATTCATTAACGAAAATAGTGTCAGGATGAAGATTTTGAAAGGGTCTATGGCATAGACTCTTGTAATTTATATATTTAAAGGCTATTTTCTCGTCATTATCAATATTATTTATGATAGCTTGTCTAGTATTTTCATATTGTAAAATTTCTGCAACATCTTTAGCCTTAAACCAGATCACATTGTTTTCGTCTACAATCGTTAAGATATTCGTGTTATCGAATGTAAGTTGATTATTTCTTAGATCTATGACTGACTCCATTTAGATAGAAAAAAAATTTAACAAGCAATTATTATTTTGAGTTTAAAGGTAGAAAATAGTGTCTGGATGTAATTTTTGTAAGAGTCGCGATTCGATACCCTTGAAAATGTATATCTTCTAGTCTTTTCTTGAAAGTTTAAAGGTAGTCTATTCAATAGACCCCCTTGATTCATGTCCGTTGCTTCATCAATCTTAAATATATTGTTGTTTTACTCTCATTATTTAATAAATTTCCCTCAGAGTCTTGTATAGTTAGAACGATTTTTTGAATTCTTTTAATATTTTTTCTAATTGGGATATAATCAATTTCATTCGGTTTTTCACTGATTTTTGATCCATAAGCAACATTTGGAAAAATATTGACAAATTTAGTGATCTATTTAAAATTTTAAGTTTTCTCTTATAAAATAACCTGATTCTCTATATTGTTTTAACAGATTTATACCTTGATTGGTATGCAATTTTGCGCGACTGTGATCAAGACTATTATCGTTTTTGTCATAAAATTCCAGGTCTTTGTTATCATTTTTATTTTTATAATATAGATTTAATCGTTTTTTATTTATACATTTTTTACAAGATGATCTGATTTTTTCGAGTTGTTTTCCAAATTCTGCAATATCTTTTACAATGTTACAAGTAGAACATTTTTTAAAACAGTTATCCATTTATTGACAACAAATTTGACAACATGAACGTAAAAAGTTGACAACATGAACGTAAAAGTTGACAACATGAACGTAAACAGGACAACAAGAACGTAAACATGACAACAAAAACGTAAAAACGTGAACACGAAACGTAAAACATGAACGTGAAACGTAAACACGAACGTAAAACATGAACGTGGAACGTTTTTACGTTTTTGTTGTCATGTTTACGTTCTTGTTGTCCTGTTTACGTTCATGTTGTCAACTTTTACGTTTTTTTTCGAGTTGTTTTCCAAATTCTGCAATATCTTTTACAATGTTACAAGTAGAACATTTTTTAAAACAGTTATCCATTTATTGACAACAAATTTGACAACATGAACGTAAAAGTTGACAACATGAACGTAAACAGGACAACAAGAACGTAAACATGACAACAAAAACGTAAAAACGTTCCACGTTCATGTTTTACGTTCGTGTTTACGTTTCACGTTCATGTTTTACGTTTCGTGTTCACGTTTTTACGTTTTTGTTGTCATGTTTACGTTCTTGTTGTCCTGTTTACGTTCATGTTGTCAACTTTTACGTTCATGTTGTCAACTTTTACGTTCATGTTGTCAAATTTGTTGTCAATAAATGGATAACTGTTTTAAAAAATGTTCTACTTGTAACATTGTAAAAGATATTGCAGAATTTGGAAAACAACTCGAAAAAATCAGATCATCTTGTAAAAAATGTATAAATAAAAAACGATTAAATCTATATTATAAAAATAAAAATGATAACAAAGACCTGGAATTTTATGACAAAAACGATAATAGTCTTGATCACAGTCGCGCAAAATTGCATACCAATCAAGGTATAAATCTGTTAAAACAATATAGAGAATCAGGTTATTTTATAAGAGAAAACTTAAAATTTTAAATAGATCACTAAATTTGTCAATATTTTTCCAAATGTTGCTTATGGATCAAAAATCAGTGAAAAACCGAATGAAATTGATTATATCCCAATTAGAAAAAATATTAAAAGAATTCAAAAAATCGTTCTAACTATACAAGACTCTGAGGGAAATTTATTAAATAATGAGAGTAAAACAACAATATATTTAAGATTGATGAAGCAACGGACATGAATCAAGGGGGTCTATTGAATAGACTACCTTTAAACTTTCAAGAAAAGACTAGAAGATATACATTTTCAAGGGTATCGAATCGCAACTCTTACAAAAATTACATCCAGACACTATTTTCGACCTTTAAACTCAAAATAATAATTGCTTGTTAAATTTTTTTTCTATCTAAATGGAGTCAGTCATAGATCTAAGAAATAATCAACTTACATTCGATAACACGAATATCTTAACGATTGTAGACGAAAACAATGTGATCTGGTTTAAGGCTAAAGATGTTGCAGAAATTTTACAATATGAAAATACTAGACAAGCTATCATAAATAATATTGATAATGACGAGAAAATAGCCTTTAAATATATAAATTACAAGAGTCTATGCCATAGACCCTTTCAAAATCTTCATCCTGACACTATTTTCGTTAATGAATCTGGCCTTTATTCTCGAAATAAAACTTACTAGTTAAATTTCTTTTCTATCTAAATGGAGTCAGTTGTGAATCTACTCAAATTCAATAATAAAGAAATTTTAACATTTGTTGACGAAAATAATGAATTTTGGTTTAAAGCAAAAGATATTGCAGAAATATTGGAATTTAAAAAATACGATGAAAGCGATTAGAGATCACGTTAAAGACAAATATAAAAAAAGCTACGATAACATAGATTCAGAAGGGGGGAACGAATCGTTCTTACCTTCAAACTTTCAAAAAAACACTATTTTCATTAATGAACCGGGCATATATTCTTTAATACTGAAATCTAAAATGAAGATTGCAGAAACGTTTCAAAATTTGGTTCAAAGCAAAAGATGTTGCAGAAATTTTAGAATATGAAAACACGAGGCAAGCTATCATAAATAATGTCGATAATGATGATAAAAACAACTTTTGTATGTATAAATTACAGGAGTCTATCCCATAGACCCCGAGAAACAAGGGGCTATTCGAATGGCCCCTTAACAATCTTCATCCTGACACTGTTTTTATCAATGAATCTGGACTTTACGATGAAAATGTTTCTAAATTTTATTAAACTCTAGAATTATGATATTTTGTCTGTAAATGTTTTTGAAGATAAGGTAACCATTGAATGATTCGTCCACACTCGCAAAGAGTCGGTTTCTTTTTGACTTTTTCGTTGAATTCTTATAGCACAATCTTTACAATGTGTATGTTTTTTATCTCTACTATAATGCCAATCGTAAAATTGGGAAATATCCTTAATTTCTTTACAAACGCAACATTTTTTCTCTTCTAACGTTAATTTTTCTATTTTATCGTATAATTCTCTCTCATATTTACTACGACAAACTTTACACATAGACTCTATTCCTCCTTTTTTAGACTTATTTTTATGAAATTCTTCAAAAAGTCTAAATTCTTGACATATTGTACATTTCTTTTGAGACTCCATTTATATAGAAAAAAATTATAGCTTTGACTTTCTCAATTCATATTCGTAAACACTTCCGGTTATTTCTCAATTTTCAAAGTTTTCAAGTTTATTTAATTCGTCTAATATATCAGATTTTGCTTCATTTTTATAGCCATAAGGTACTGTATCGATCTTATTTTCTAGGACAATTCTCTTATCATCTTTAGCGTTCAGTGCCAGCTTGTTTATGGTAACTGTGTACAACTCATGTTTGTAGTTTGTAGCTTTTGATTACTGTCATCTCCCTAAATTCTTCTTTATCTTCGAACAAACATCTCTTCAAGTTTTCGATATTTATTGTTTTATTTACAACGCTTCTCTTAATTCCTTTACACCTAACTGGATTTTTGTCTAGATATTTGTACGAGTACATCTTTGATCTTAAACCACAAAATTCTTCTAAAACTTCGCTATTTAGTTCGTCTTTGAATTTTCCTATGACTTTCTTATTTTTAGTACCGAAACATTCATGATCTTTTGGATAATCGCTCGTATCAAAGTCATTCAAATTTTCTTTAATAATTTTGTAAGGATCACGTTTCAATTCTAGGAAATAACTGTCTGTATCCATGTAACACAGATTCAAATCTGGATCATAGTTCTTTAATTTGTTGTAATAAAACTCGTACATTAGCAATTTTGAGGCTGAGGTCGAGAACTGAAAATCCTATGTAGATCGGCTTGTTAAATTTTACTTTCTGTTTGTACATGTGACTCGCTATACAGTTGTCGTCAAAGATACTAAAGCATTTGAAATTTGTTTTCTTAGCTTGTTTCATTGAAAATTCTTCATTTCCTAGTCTAATATCACATCTGTTTCTCACATTTTCCATAGATTTTCCAAAAACTGAGTTGTTCATTAACTTATAAAAATCCTTCTCAAAGTCACTTGTAGCTTTGGTCCTCATATTAGTATTAAAATCAATGTACTCTTTCATAAAAGGCTTCTGATCGAATGCAATAACTCTATTCACATGTTTCAAAATCATACCTTGTTCCAAATAGAACTTCAAATTTCTCGAATGATGAACAACGTATTCAGTTTTATCCAGTAAAGTTGTGCAAAGTTTGTTTTTATAATGTTCGGGAGCAAGAGGTAAATCCTTGTGATGTTCATGTAAATTTGTTGGATATCCAAGATCGACTTCAAGAATATAGCCATAATCTTCGTCGCCGGTGAGTTCCAAAATTGTTTTCTTTCCATTCTGCAGTTGTGTAAGTTTTAGGATCCATCCACTTGATTTCGTTATATGGTAAATTTTGCATTAGGCCATACCCATAAAGGTTATTAGCATCGACGTATAACAAATAGTTTTCGGGCTTTGTCTTATCAAAATCTTTCAAATATTTGTTATTTGCTTTCACATATCGTTTAATACATTGAGAAATGCCTCCGCGAATACCTTTTTCAATCATCAAATACATATTATAATCGTTAATTAGCTGAAGCTCAATTTTCATTAATTTTAACATTGCGTCCCATGCGAGACTGGGAGCTGTTAGATAGTGTGCCGGATCGAGTTTATAGCAATTTAGGCAAATGTTTCTGAAATTTTCGAATATATCGGCAAGCAATTAAACACCTTGGATGTTATAGAGATCAGAGTAATTTCCTAGATTTTTCTCTTTTAATTTATTCCAAACGGCTAAATAATGTTGAAAATCTTTCTCAGATATGCTCTCATCTGTTAAAAGTGAATAGAAATCTTGAATTTTTAGCTCTTCTGTGTAATCAAGTTTTTCAATACTATCGATAAATTCATAGGGAAATATTCCTTTTCCAGATAGAATTTTAAAGATTTCTTCTTCGTCATTTGGTTGTCTTTCTAGAATTGCGTTCAGACCATCTTGTATAAAATGATTTGTATGTTTGAAGTCTTCTTTCTTGAGGTTTTTAGCTAACTTTTCAATAGACGAGGCCATGAATCTAAATGTGTCTACGAAAGAGAATTTTATGAACTTTCTAGGTTTGTCACCATCAAACTCATACCCGTATCCAGAATTTACAGAGTAATTTATATATTTTTCTTCTGAGTTTGCGATCAAATCAACGTTTCCATATTTCTTAGCTAATTCTTTTATGTACAAATGAGTATCGTAATTTGACATATTATGACAGAAAACTGGAATGTTTTGTGGAAATTTCAAATTCAGATTGCAACATGCATGAGCTGCGCCTCGAAACTTGCCGGTTAAATGACAATGATCTCTCACTTTATTATAACTCTTATCATTCCAACTATCAGGAGTAAAACCATACTGAACTGACCCAACATCATAAGCAGACCATTCGCAAATATGACAAACGTTTGCATTTTGGTATGAAATTTCTTCTTCTTCAGTCAATTTCATAGGTTTTTTGTTCTTAGAATTATATTTTGTAGCTATGTATTTTGATATTTTATTGAGTTCTTCAAACAATTTTGCAGGAACATTTGGCAAATCTTCTTCATTTTTTGCTCTATAACATATAGGTTTGTACATGCGATTTGTCACATTTGACACTAAATATAGAGTAAAACCATAAGGAATGTGCTTCTGAATCTTGGTTGTAATCGATCTTTGTGGATTGTTCTTGCATGTCAGAATTTTTTCTAATATGCTCTCAAAATCCATATAAATAACGTAGGGATGAGAAAATTTCTTTTGATAATTAGTAAATGATGTTGTTTGACCTGGAAAGGGCATAATTGGCTTACAAACTTCGTGTTGCTTGCAAATTTCTAAATGCTCTGCTAAATCTCCAGATTTGTAGAAATGGCTTAAACATCTTCTACATAGCAATTTTTTATGTTCGTGTTTAGATAACTGAGAACTCACGAGTTTATTTAAATCGGTTATTAAAACATAATGAGATTTATCTTCTTGTTTAACATACAATAAATCAACTTCTAACTCGGCATCATATTTTTCAGAAATTTGTAATGGAACAATGTTGAGTTTCTCGTCATAAGTATAGACATTGATAGACATTTTAGGATACTTATACTTGGAATTGTAACTTCGTTTTTCAAATGATTGTATATCTTTTAAGGACATTGGATACTCGAAACCTGAAAATATCTCGTCATTTACAAATTTTTCATATTGCTTTGCTCTGTCAGCATTCTTTTCGGGTTTTTCAATAGCGCATCGGATAGAATAAACAAAACAGAAATCATCTTTATTTTTGATATTTATACAAGCTTTCTTATCTTTGATTTTCTTTGGTAAATCGATATATGATCCTGCGTTCATCATTTCGTGTTTGTTAAGGCTCAAAACTAATTGTTTACAACTTTTGAATGTCCATCCTGAACCCCTATTTGGATGATTTGTCTGTTCTCGATGTGATAATTTATTAAACTGCTTAGTGATAAAATCGTTTACATCAAAGATCTCGTCTGCTTTTATAGTAAAGTACATTGGACACGTTTGTGTTTCACCGTTCACTAAAGTTCGTTCGTATTCGCATTCCAAAGAGAGATATCCTTTACTATTTTTCACAGTGTCTTGAAATTTTTCTATTAAACTTTTAATTTCTGGGCGCATAATTGATAGATATTTGTAAATTGACATGGAATTATCGTTTAAATTTGTTAAAATGTATTGCTTGAAAAGACCGTGAATTGAGGATAAAACCTCTACATCAATGATATTTTTATGTTTTTCGTTAAGAGTTTTGTCAATTTCTTCGATCATTTCAGACTTAGTTTTATCGTTTGTTTCAATGGACAATTTTTCAGCGATTGATTGAATTTTTTCATCTTTAAATAGATTTAGATCTTTTTTATCTTCCTTAAAGTTTTTCTTTAATTCCCTTAATTTTTCTATATTATACATGTTTTGGTGATCATCAATTTGATTTTCTCTAGCCCAAGTCCTCAAATAATTTAGTTCTTTGTCATAAATATCTTTATTTTTCAGATGATTCTTTGAGCTATAATGTCGGGTATAATGGTGTTCAAAAATATCTTTTTTGCAGTATGGACATGTTATTTTACTTCGTGCCATTGTTCTATTTATAAGGTAAAAATTTCTTAACTATGAATTTGAAAAAGTAATGCTTTTTACTTGAATTTGACAGAAATCAGCACAATTTCTGGTGAAAACAGTGATAGATTCTTCTATTTATTATAGAAAAATCTGTAAACTAAGACTTAAAATTATTGAAAAAATAGTATATCTATAGGACAAAATAGTACTATATTGGTTTGTATGAGGTAATTTAAATTCTTTATACTATTTTTTCAATATTTTTTTCTTTAACTTTTCCAAGATTTTTCATTAAGATTTTAATATATTTACTACAGAATTTTCGTAGATTAGAAGCAGATATGAGATCATTTCGAAGCATATTTGACTAAGTTTCAGCTCAAGAAAATAGAAGCAAACAGCTATAGATTCGGTTTCATTCGTGATTTTTCATTTTTGGTCAGTAGGGGATTCTGGGTCGCTTTTGGAACGGATTCAGTTAATTTTTCATTCGTGAGTTACAGATTCGTTTATTGTCCTTTAAACAGTATTTTCCCTTGATTTTCTGACTGTCCCAAAAGTGAGCTAGAACCGCCATATTCATATCTACTTATATATATATATATATATATATACATTAAAATGTTGTTGGGGGGCAATTTAATTAACGAAGGTTACATCATTTAGAAAATCATTTTCTGAATAATATTCTTTCTCTATTAAGATATTTTTAATTTTATAGAGAACTTTTCTGGAGTTTAGATGAATGTTCCGAGGTTAATCATATCAAAGTAGATTCATTGTGTATTATGTTCAGTATTGTTCCATATAACCCAGGTGCAATATTTTGTTGGGAAAATAATGTAATAATCCAACTCTTAATAATTTTGTAATCAGGTAAGACAGCCAACAATGATTGTCTATGTGGTTATTTATATCTACGTTACATACATCTAGATACCTAATAAGTTGTTACAAACTTTACCATGATACTAAAAATATGATTTAACTTTTTTCTTGTACTAATGTATATGAAATCTTAAAATAAGTCAATCTTATTTGCAATATAATTGATTTTTCAGTTATAAATCGATGACAGGAAGTTCACAGTACAAATTTGGGGTTTTGGCCAAAATAGTGAAGCATATGAAATCAAGGCATCAGCAAGGGGATGATCATCCTTTGAGCTTGGAGGAGATTCTTGATGAAACCAATCAACTGGATGTAGGGAATAAAGTTAAACAGGTAATATTATAATTGATAGAAAATTGTAAAAAGATTTATATAGACTAATCATTACCGAGACAATCAAATAAGCATGATAAGGATGATAGTGCAGTATGCACTATCAGAGATACCCTCATATAATGTATTTGTTTTTTAATGCAAAATGAGGAAAAGTTTCATTTTTGTATAATTTATACTGATGGAAGCTTTTCTTTACTAGGTACAAATATATCTGTATTTGATGAATATAATTTTTATTTAATATTTTGCAGTGGCTGCTGTCAGAGGCGTTGGCGAATAATCCCAAGATAGAAGTTAACCAGGAATGCAAGTACTTATTTAAGGCACCTTACAAGATAAAAGACAAGAAAGGATTATTAAAGCTGCTAAAGCAACATGACCTTAAGGGCTTGGGTGGCATCTTGCTGGAAGATGTTCAGGAGTCACTACCACATTGTGATAAGGCACTTAAGGTGTGTTGTATGAATATTAATCTTAGTATATATTTTGTTACAATTTAAATTTTAAACTTATTACAAGGTGCATTACTAAGTAGGAGTTTAACCATGACTGTATTTTAGGCCAAATACACTTAAACCAGTCTAAATCCTAAAAATATGTTGACACAGATATATAAATATACTTTTTTTATTTTTTTTATTCTTTTATTCTTAGGAAAGGAGTAAGAATGTTTTTTTGTCTTTTGTTAGTGATTGCATATACGAGATACTACCAGAAATATTTTAGACCAATGTTGACATGTGTTTTTACATATTATAGTAAGTAGTAGGCCTACATGTTAACACAAGACTTTTTAAATTAAAACTACTACATCTTTTTCTCATTTTTAAATCTATTTGTATTAAAATATACAAAATATTATTTTGTTTTATAAATTTGAAACGAAACATAATATTGCCAATACACACTAGATGAGTGATAGTGAAGTAATTTTACTCTGTGTTTAACTGTACATCAGTATTTTGAACACAAGCACTTAAAATTCGGTTCAGTTATATCCACAGTTATATGTTACAAAAAGTATAAATCTAACCTCTTCTTCAGTTGTAAAAAATAAACTAAAAAGTGCAACTCAAAGGTTCTTTTAATACCTGACTGGTAGACCAACAACCAGACTGGAGTGCTGTCAACATGCCCAGACTGGAGGGAATGAACTGAAGTGATGTCACTGCACAGAAGCAAAAGCACAAACAACACGTCACATGCACCAACAAATGTGGAAGAATGACGAAAAATTCAATGTTGGCATTTTCTGTGGTATTGCGGTGCATCATCTGAAACAAAGAGAACAGGAAGGCAATGTTTGTTAGGGGTAGGGTTGTTGGGCAGCTGTTTCTGCCCCTATGTTTCCTGAACCTCAATGTCATGGTATGTTTACGAATCACGTGAACCAGCCAAGTATTACATGATCTTTTGAGTGGCAGTCCCTTGCTGCACTTTTTAGTCATTAAGTTTTTTTGTGACACCTAAAGAAGAGAGTAGATGTCAATCCTCGAAACGTATTGTTATACTTTTTTGTAACATATAATGGTGGCAAATGCCTAAAATCATATTATCTTTTCAAATCATTTATTGTTAGTAACAAACTATAAATAAAGAATTATATGAAAGCTGTCCTGAAAAATCTGAGCACCAAACCATAGTTTTTAAGAAATAATAATTAAAGAGATGAAGATATAAAAATTGTATTTTAGAGTAACTTACATTTATTACTTTTGCATAAGCTAACTCCAATACTTGGATGGTCAAGTCTTCTTGTTTTACACAAGCATAGACATTTTTGATTGCACTGCATTCTTTCTCAACCAGTAGAGAGCATTGATCTATTGTTGGATTTCGTGTAGTTATAATTGTTTTAAATTGGTCTACTTCCTTTGATACAAACAGCTTTGAAGTAGTTGAAATCGTGCGTATAATATTATTCTCAGATTGTATTTGAAACAAATTAGTGGCTTAACATTTTTATGTTTTTCAGAGTTTAGCAAATGAAATAGTTTACATTACAAGGCCAATTGACAAGAAAAAAAATTATGTTTTACAATGACAAAACAGCAAATTTATCCATAGATGAAGAATTTCAGAAATTGTGGCGGTCAATAGCTGTTGAAAATATGGATGATATGAAAATAGAAGAATATTTGGAAAAACAGGTAAGTTATTTTCACTGTACATTCAAATTAAAATAATCTGTTACCTGATAACACAATTAATATTCATGCATTGGTTTCTTTTAATACTGTAGGTAAAACAATTATACAGGGTGGCGCATATGTTAGTTTCCCCATCAATTGGGATATTTTGTTTCGATAGGTTGGTAACAATGTTAAGTTGGCAGCAACACGGAGTAAGTTCATTGTTATCTGTTCCAGTAGCTAGTGGTAAATATCCAGGTGTCATGATACCCTTTGTGGAATTATATAAGAAATTTGAAAACAGAGGAAGCGTTTTAAAATGCCCTGAAGTGTGGTCGTCCACGATTAATTTGCAACGAAGAAAACTTGTAGACAGTTGTTCAAGCTTTTGTAACCAGTCCCGGTAAATTGACTAGCAAAGCATCTGCTGAACTAAAGATATCAAGAAGAAGCGTGCAAAGAATGTTAAAGTGATTAAAATTTAAGCTAAACCGTCCATCTTTACTCCAAGCGCTTCATGAGAATGATTCCGATAAGCCACTGGAATTCTGTGAGACAATAATTATCCGCTCAGAGGCTGATCCAAATTTCTTGCGATCAATTTTATGGTGTTATGAGGCATGTTTCAAACTAAATGGACGCGTTAATCAGTATATCTGTGTGTACTGGTCGGATGTAAATCCTCATAACGTAATCCAAGCAGAATTCAATGTGGCTGGTGTTATGGTATGGGGAGGTATTTCGAGTATTGCACTGATTGGTCCTTATTTTCTTCAAGGAAATATTAACTCAGAAAGTTACTTACGGTTGCTGTAAGAAGTAGTAGTTCCCGAGTGACGAATGACATCCCTGAGGTACTCTCTAGTTTAATTGTTTGACCCTGTGTTGCATTCTAGCAGTATACCATAGTGGGGATTAAAGAAAGCTGTCAGCATAAACTTTGATATTGCTACACACGCTTTTTTTCTATTTTGGCAACTAAGATTTTATTTCTAAATCATTCCTATACACTCAAGACTTTTCACCAGTCACCAGACTTCAAAACAGTTGCTTTTGCTTCGTTGTTAGTAACTTCTGCGCAAATTCACCCACACTCTTTTCATTACCAAACTTTTTGTAAAAATTGAGTGTGGTGAAATAGTGCTGACGCCTCTTCCGAAATTTCTCGGATAGTTGCTTGACTGTTCCGCATCACCACAGTGCTTACTTTTAGTGAGTGACCTGGTTGTTTGGGCATTATTTTACCTGGTTGTTGATTGATGACCAGAGCATGGATCGCCCTCGACCATGTGTGACCATCTGGGAACCACTTGTACCCCTTAATGTATGTGATGTCTATAGCATTGTCACCGTAAGTCATCTGAATTTTCCAAATGTTCCCATATAGCTGTTGGAAATTTCTGGCAAAATTTCACTATCTCTGCTTCAATCATTCCGTACTTTTCCTTTCATTAAAAGAACTGACGAGAGCACTGCACACTCCTTCACTCCAACGCTACCAGCCAGTGACTACCGCTATCCACAGATGAGAAGAAATTTAGGCTTGCACACAAAGGTTCAAGGTTGGCTCAAGCAAGTCTGTTTTGATTCATATTCATCAGGTTTTCAAAAAGAGATCAGCTACTTTTACAACACAGTTTGTTATATTTCACTGATAAAATTTTCTTGAAATAACTACTGTTTATACAAACTGTGAATTTGTCATATTAAATTGCATTTGATTCTTTTAGGGCATTCGATCAATGCAAGATCATGGAATAAAGAAAGTAACACCCATTCACAAAAGGAAGAAACCCAACCAGAGGAAGAAACAACTCAAGAGGCCAAGAGACAATGAACATTTAGCAGATGTTCTTGAAAATTATGACGACAAGTAAATTATTGATAGCAGTACAATGTCACTGCGAATTTGTTGATTTGTTTTCAAATCTGGAGTAATTTATTGTTTATAGTGTTTTAGTTCTACTGTGTAAAACTGAAACATTACTGGTTGTAACATAATATACTATTTTTTATAATACATGTATTTGTTTTTCATTAACATACGATTCGAGCCATGGTAATTGTTACTGTAGTGTGATATGACTCAATGGTTTTTGTATGCATAAATGTTGCTTGTGTTTGTTGTAAATAGTTGCATGTGTTATGAACTTTGGACATCATAACAATTATGAATTGAAAAAAACGAATTGAGGCTGGAAAAGACTGTTCATCAAGGTGTCCTGACTGACATTAACACTCAGCAAAAACAATGAAAGATATAGACATGAAATTTGGTACATAGTTGTATCTTGTGCCCTAGTGACACGCAAAGAAAAAAATTTTCTCCGATCTCTATACTTTCCACTCCATAGGTCCTTAAATTTGGTAAAAATTTCCCATAAGAAATTCTTTGGTGCAAACATGTTAAATTAAATATTTTGTTAAATGTAATCAACTGTTCTCCATTGTAGAAGCTTCTTTCTTATTGGAATTCTTTAATTAATTATTTTAAAGCCAACACTCCAATAATACAATTTTTATTTATGTGAGGCTTTTCATTTCCAATGGAAACCGTCATCAGATCCACAACTAAAATTAAAGTGGTTACGATAATTAATAAAAAATTTATACTTAAAAACACATCATTAAAATTACAAGGAGATAATATTTTAAAACCAGGAAAGTATGTTGATGTATACTTCAAAAATAAAGTTAATATTTAATTTGATAAAAAACAGTAGCAGTGAATTTAGAAAAGGCTCAGGTTCATTATTACAGTAAGTTTATTTTGGTTCTTTTTAATAAAAATTGTTTCATATGCATCAAGGATTGTTTAATCCTCATTTAGTTTATTCTTAGGATTTTCTAATATATTCTTTAATTTAATTTTGTAATTTGAGGATACATAATACTGGCATGCTTTTTTTTAAACTTATTAGTATCTGTAGTTAAATTGTTGTAGGAAACATATGTCCATTTTTCAGGTTCGTTACATTTGATTTGGTAGAGAGTTGTTCTAGAATTTCTTTCAATAATTTTTCTTTTTCTTTTTTGTCATATTGTCAATTGTCTCAGTTTTATAGCCATAAAATAACGCAATTTTTCTAATTTTCTTTAAAAAAATATTTTTTTTAATTGATAGGAGTATGTAAAAGCTTATGGATTAAACTGTGAAAAGCTACTCTTTTATAAAGGGGGATGGAATGAATCAAATGGGATGCATTTTTCATTTTGTTTTTCTGTATATATCAGATTCAAAATGGCCAGTTGTATTTTTTCATATACTGTATCCGTTTCAACATGTCATTAACTCCCTATTTATTACAATCTTATGTGTGTTAACTCGCTAATGACCAACTATAGAATTTTTCCACACTGGCCTAAACTAGACCAGTTACTGAAATAGAGTTATTCAATCCAACATTAAATGTTACAGAGAATTTAAGTTATTTCACAGGTACTTAACAGTTTCATTCTCTGACTTAGGACCACAAAACACTCTGTAAGCTTAATTCTATAATAGCAGGCAACTACTAGTTTGTTATTTATAATTTATTTACCTTCCCACTTTGAAATAATACACTTTCTCAGTACTTACACCACTTCATGATGCTAGTTTTTTATTGTGCCATGATAACTTTTGATAACAATGATGTTTTATTTCTGTAAATAATGTTACAAATCATTGAGAAAATCAAGTTACAGTGTATCAGGCTACACAAATCCAGTTTAACAAAATTTAACAACTGAAAGCATTTGTCTTGTGTGTCGTAATTTCAACCGATTTAACTGCCAAGACAGTATTTTATAGAGTTGTACCTTAGGGGTACAAGATTTCTGTAGTTGTAGTACATGATGTTAAATCTACTATATATTGTTAGAGTTTGTCTGTATGGTTGCACTCAGCTGTAATGCAAACAAACAATGCAAGGCACAACAGAAGTTGTCAGATTCTGCATATAACGATGCCTAGACTTAGTATGTTAAGGCAAATGTGAATGTGAAGCTTTGTTACTAGCTAAAACTAAAACCAGCTGTTTCTCTGCTTTTATTACTAATGGATAGGAAAATCAACTCGCTTACCTTGAAAATTTTCTTTGAGAGCCTACTGATTTGATATAAACACAAAAAGAACACATTTAGAAATTTTTTATTTCACTGCAATCAAGTAGATTATTACTAATTATGACAACTATAAGAGTGTTTCAGTGTTTTATATTCTCACGCCACAGTCGATTACAGACCACCTTACAGTGGTAGCCCACTGAACAATCCTATACATTTCAATGAAGAAGCGACTGAATTACAACACTATGTTTGGTATGGACTGTACTACGTACTCTGATGTGGAGAGGAGAGGTAATAGAGGCTCGTGTGAATATCCTAGCCACAATTTGAGCTATACTCGATTCCACATTCATAGTAGAGTAAAGGTCCATAAGTCATATTAATAAAACGGTAGTATCAACTATAAAAGCCATTCTGAAAACATATTTGTTTATATTACAGTCTTGACTTTCGTTGGGGCTTATATTTTTCAGGTCTTTTGTACTTGAACAGAAGAACAAAATATTTTTCAAGCAGAATTTTTTAGATTTTTTAACCAATATTTATTTGCAAAATTTAATCTATTTTGGTTAGGGCTATGATCCTGTAGGGTTGTCAAAGTTCTAGCCAAGGTGGTATGACATTATTAGCAAAAAATAACTGCACAAATATCTTATATACATAAGAAAAACAAGAGATGGCCTAATAAAACATGTAATATGTTCAACCACTGTAAAAATATTCGTGTTAGTAAACAACTAAATATATTTTGTTTGAAAAATACTCTACAGTTTTCTTTAGAAGCCTACTACATAGGCTTAGTTAGGATAAAAAACTTTCACTTCTTTATAGTTAATATACATCTCTAACCATAATTCAATGAAATACAAGTATTTATTTGACCCACTAGACTCCTAAAATTTTTTCAATTTGGGTCTTGAATGAAAAAGTTTAAAAGCTCCTGCATTAAATTAATGGTGTAAAATAGTCAGTACAATTTAATAAAAAAAACTATAAACTAGGTTTAATTTTTTTATTCAAATTACAAAATTTATTTGTTTTAAGTTTAAACAACTTCTCTTAATATTTTACAAATTATTTACAAAAATATTATGAAAATGTCATGACAAGGACATTCCTGCTAGTCCTTTGGTAGTGCACTGTCACTCTTTCCCCTGGCATAGGCCCGTCCCGAAGCCTTGTTTCCCAACATCCGCTCCAATAGAGACTGCTTGTTCTTCCTGCGCACACTTAACACTTCACGACACAACTCGTGGAACACTTCGCCCACTTGACTCACTTGTTCAGCAGCCGCCACTTCGCTGCTGAACCAACACTCAAAGTCTTTAGCCAGGATCTCTCCTGGAAATAATGGAAAACCCTTATCAGTGAAAATCAAGAGGATGATGTAATGGCATAGTTGTAATTGAAATGGTGTACACATTAATGTTTGTTAACAGTATACTAGTTAAAGCAAATGCCAGTTGTAAAATTTTGCATTATTGCACTGTTATAATTTAACAATTTTATCTACGTATAAATCGAACAAAGCTATATATATATATATACAACAAAATATTAATAAATAATAATCAGAACCAAATAACGTGATTGGGAAGTATCCGAAAAAGTCTGGTGAAATTCAGACTCGCTTAAATTTGCTCAAACTTAAAAATGTGACTCCAATTTAATGCAACTTCCTAGGGGGTTTGCTCATCATACTGATGATACAAACTCTTATAAA